>NC_090899.1:10333302-10630872 GCF_040956055.1 Brachionichthys hirsutus
TCACAGGCAGGCTTGAGTTCTTTACCAGGGTGGGAGGTTTTGATGTGGAATTTCAGGCTCTGTTCTGGGTAGCTGTGCTGGCAGACAGGACAACTCAAGCTCTTACCCTGTAAAAAAAAAAAAAAAAGACAAACTATAAAAACCTCTGACAAACCTCCCCAGGGAGGAAAAAAAAAAGAAAATAGAGTTATAGATTTCAAGGAAGTTTTTGTAGTAAGGTGAAGGCTGGTTACCTGTTCCAGGTGTAGCTTCAAATGAGCTTGAAGTTTGTACTTGTCAGGTGTGGCGTACTGACAGCCGGGGCTCGAACAAGGCAGCAGCACGCCACTGTGCTTTTGGATCTGATGCCGTTTCAAAGAGCTTTTGGTGATTGAAGAATAGTTACACTTTGAGCAGTAATATGCGTGCTCTTTGGTGTGTGTGCGTACATGAACACTGTAGTGTACTTTGTACCAGAACAGTTTACCTGCAACACAGAGGGAACATTTTTTAAAACAGGTGGATAGGTGGAAGGCTAAATGATAAAAAAATATCTCATGTAAAGTGAAGGACTTTTTGTCAACTCACCACAGTATTGACATTCTAGGTCTCCGTATATTTTCCTGAGCTGCTGGAAAGACTCCATATCAAGCTGACTCTTCGGTAGCGACTCCAACACCTGCTGGAAAGCACTCTGATGGAACTCTGACACCTTCCAGCAGGAAACAGAGAACAGGTCAGTCTGACTTCCTCTAAAATTAGCAACATATTTCAGAAACAAAAATGAATCTATTAGTGATGCAGTCTGTTAAACGGTTTTATAATATTGTAGTGTCCCGAATGTATAAGGACCAATGCTGTTCAGAAAAGTAACGGCTAGTTAAAGTATATTGAGCTTTGTTTAGTAGGACTAATGAGTCTTTGCTGAGTACAGAGCCGTGCTCTTATGAACAGGACCTTTTTTGGATGAATAAATAATGAGGTTCTAGTTTGAAGAGGCACTAATTATTGAATTCTGACTGAGTGTTGATATTAAACCTGCAACAACTGGTTTATTAACTAATAATTTACTACTTTGATTATGATTGTTAAAGAGAAAGCTCACCCCAAATGTAAAAATCTCCAAAACAATCTCAGTAGCTAAATAGAGCACCAGGTAAGAGGAATTTGTTTTATTTGTTTTGAGTTTGGGGAGAACTGTCCCTTTTTGTCATTTGTAAAGTAAACAAAAATGTGCTTTTTGCCCTTCTCAGATGTTGAAAGAAATTTAATTTCTCTATACTAGCATGCCATCGACATATTTTAGTTTTGTATTCTCTTAATCCCCTTAATTACATCACTGCTCCAGAAAATAGTGACTTTTTTCCATTTCCTGGACCCAACAATTACTCTGCTTATTAGTCAGCAATGAAAACATCCACTAGTTGGAGTCCTAGCTGACCCCATCACCGATCTGCAGTAGCTGTACTTCATTTACCCTTTCTGAATGTGTTGCTTCTCCACCGTCCCCTGGGGGTGCTGATGACAAGTGCGTGTGCACACCCAAATCACACAAGCTTGCACTTCCTGATAATGATGCGTCTCTGCTTTGGGCTGCATGCGTGATCTTGTGAGCTTTGTTTTCTTGAGTCTGATCTTCCGAGAGAGCCGGGCTAATGCCACCTGGCGACAGAGAAGTCGGTGTGCTGTGCTGATCCGGTGGGAGCCGTGGATCTGCCCTGCTGTCCTGAGAGCTCTCTGCAACCGGTGCTTCGTCCTGTCCGTCAGAGGGAGTTGTAGTCTCCATTGAAACTACTTGATGGAGCACTTGTTGGGAGTCTCGCAGTGGGCCTACCAAATCTCCCTCTTTCTCGGTTTCTCCTTCCATCTCCTGCACATTTTCATCACTTTCACCCTGAGATTTAGTTTGCTCTCCTTCCATGTGTGGCTCCATATCTTCACTTGCTGCTAATTTGTGTTTTTCTCCTACCCCATCTTGCCATTCCTCCCCTCCGACACCATCTCCTGTCCTGTCCCGTTTCGCCTCGTCATCCTCACCATACTGGTTTATCCTACACTCTTCATTCATCCCTTCCACTGTGTCCTCCTTTCCCTCTTTCCCCCACATATCTCCTCCTGGCTGCGTCAGATAGAAGCTGCTGTTGATACAGTTGGCGAAGGCCTGCTCCTGATCCAGTTCAGCGTGAGATTCTTTCAGGTGACCCTTCAGCCTCGGAGAGCTGACAAACTTCCCGTCACACACGCAGCACACGTAAAGGAACAGGTGCTTCCTGACGTGAGCGGCGAGGGCAGCCATCTTGGTGACAGCATGGTCGCAGAGGAGGCAGGCAAAGGGACGCTGAGGTCCATGGACTAACAGGTGACGCTGCCGTTCCATCTGGTTCTTAAAGCATCTGTTACAGGTGGGACAGTGGTAGAGAAGCTGTCTGAGGCCCTGACGAGTTTTTAACCTGGACAGGATAAACTGGATGAGCCGGTGTGTTGGATAGTAGTTAAACAGAAAGACGATGCAAAGACAGAAAGTAAGATAAAACAGATCAAACCTGAGTTGTTGGTAACTTTGCTGGACATCAGGGTCTTTCAAGTTATGTTGTTTCTCTATGTGTTTCAGTAAGTTCTTCACATCGGAGTACTTCTTCTCACAGAAGCTGCAGTGTTGCTTCACCTTCAGATGGACGCGCTCCACGTGGACCTGAATCAGAGTTCAGAATAGCTGAAACATAGCGAAGCTGCATCCATGAACTTTGGCCGATATATCAGAATTTGGAAATGAGACGAGTCTTGAAGAAGAAAAATACAGTTACACCCAAAACGCATACTGAAAAGAAAACTAAGTCCTCTGACAGTCATGATGAAATTGATCCTATAAGGGGTTCATATCATTATCTTCCAAGTTCATATGCAGAGACTACTTATCCCATATGCAGTATATAAAAGAGCAAAAACTAAAGCCCTGCAGGCAAAGCACCTTGAGATGTCCTGGGCTGACGCAGTTGAAAGGACAGTGCCGACAGCTGAACTTCTCTCCTGTGTGCTTCCTCAGGTGAACATTCAGGTTGGCTTTGAAAGGACAGTCAAGAACGTAAGCAGGCAAGTAAGTTTTCAGAGGAACTTAAATTAGTTTACGTCTGTACATTTTCTAAGTTTGTCATTTAAAGGCAACTGTAGCTAGTCTGGATCTCCAATCCACCTGCCAACCAAGACCCCCCCCCCCCCCCCCCACCAAAACTAAAGAACAGGAAAAAAACCAAGTAGAAACATTACATTTAATTGTCACGATTTCAGTTATGTTTTGTTGTGTGCCACTTTGAATAATCAGACTCAGTTAGTGGCACAGCTTCTCCACACTGCTGGAGTTTTACCTTTGATGGCTGAGGCGTAGTCACAGTGTGGACAATGGAAGGGTTTCTCCTGGGTGTGTGTCCTGAGGTGGGCCACCAGTGAGTGTTTGAATTTAAAGATTTTATTACAGAACTCACACGCAAAGATCTTCAACTGGCTCTGAAGTAAACTGGGGGAGAGAGATAATATTATGGTTAGACGTTGACCAGTATTACAGTGCTGGACAATGACATTTAACTGCAGCAAAGCTGGCTGAGGGAGAAGTCCGTTGTTGTTGTTTTCAGCTTTAAAATAAAAGCTACAATTATAAAAAAATATATACCGGTATATGTATTTTTAAATCCTACTGTACTTGGTAGCGTCTTGCTTGATGGAATATTCCTGGAAGCCTCTGCTGACTGCTGCTGAGGGGGTTGGGTCAGAACTAGGAAAGAAAGCTCACATATCAGACTGAAGATAACATTTACTGAAAATGCAGAAGAAGAAAAAAAGACAGTTGATAAAAGAAAGATGAAAAAATGGAACTCTGTCCTCAGGAGGACAGTGGGATGGTCCAGGTGTCCCACTTTAGACAGACATGAAGAGCATTTATGAGACCATTTTGATTCAAAATACAGAAACATCTATCCATATGGGAGGCATCTAGTTACCCCAGGTGAGTGACAAGTCAGTCCTATGGCCATCAAGTATATTTTATTTTGAGATGAAAGATGGACATTTTCGATTACGGTACATTACCTTGGCTCCTGGTCCATTTTAGAGTTACTTTCACAGCCAGTGGCATCACTTTCTATGTCATTTGGGGGCATCTGAATGAGTGCAGATGGCTGACAGCCCAGAAAATTAAATAGGTTTAGTATAATGCTGGAATTCATACAGACATTCATATCAGAAAAATCTTAGCTAACTATAACAAATGTGAAAACAATGAACTCAAGTAACTTTAATTCTGTATATTTCAGTGCGTACCTGAGACTGAGTGTGGATATATGCAGCTTCTGTTGAACCGTCCTCTACTGGAACCATTTTTGAAACCCCTGTGCAATTAAAGACATCCCATCTCATTGTATGTTTGTACTGCAGTCAAAGGAGTCATTAGTCAAACTAACTCTTAAAGACTAACCTGGAAGTGTCTCATCTTCTGTCAGAACAACACTGACGACTGCCTTTTTGCTTCCTGTTGCTAAGCCTCCTTCTTTGAGGTTGGTTGTTTGGAGTCTAAAGTTGCCCAAATCTACAAACCGAGAACAAAACAGTGTCATCCAGTGGCTCCTTGATAAGAGAAACATTTTAAGATTTCCTAAAATTTAAAATTACCCCCGTCTCGAACATGTCCAGGCCCTGCCGACTTTTGTTGTGTCTGGTTTGAGCTTGCTCCCTCAGGATGCAAGCTCCCAAGATTCTTAGCTCCTGCTCCAGCACTAATCCCTGACAATGAGAATGTATTTTAATCAATCAGTTTCCAAATAGAACTACGGTATGTAAATGAACAGGATTACTTCTGTACTTTTTCCACAAGATCCTTAAAATAAATCGTCTATAAATAAAGAGGAATATAGTTCCCAGCATGCTCCCGCTGGCAAACGCACCTTACTTTTCCTTGAAGTAAATATTACCAAATATTAGCTTTGTTACTGCTAGTTCATGTCACTCCTCACCTCCTTCTTCATCCTCTTCTTCTTCAACCAAGCAGATGTGTTTTCGGATTTGACGCTTGTTGCTGAAAGTACGATGACAGACTCTGCATTCTCGCTCTGGTATTCCATCGCCGGTCTCTCCTGGCACAAGAAAACAGCATTCCATTAGTCAAAATGCAGGAAACAGAAACATATATTTATTGAATAATAATAAGAGCATAAATAGCCATTAAACTATTTAATGACACTTTGTGATTTAATTAAGTTACCAACCAGGAAAAAGCTACCTGATTAAAGGTGTTGAAGGTAAAACTGTGCAATATCTTATTTTTACTTTTGTCAGTTGAACTATGTGTCCACTCAATTAAACCACTGATGATTAAAGTAATATTCTGATGAGGGGGTACTCATCTTGTCTTCTGAATGAAAAAAAGAAAAGAATTATGGACCGCACAACAGTATAAAGAGCAGCAGTGGTACCATCGATCAAGCTGCATTGTTGGTCGCCATCCTTTTTATTTCCTTCCTCTTGTCTTTGAACGATGTCCTCTGCAGAATTTGTGTTGTCATCCTTATTCTCCGACACATTTTGACGCGTCTTCTTGGTAGAGCCTTTTGGTCGTCCTCGTTTTCGCTTCACCGGGCTTTCTGTGGGCCAACAAGACGGCTGAACAGATAAGAGGATGACACTGTCGTTTTTCAGATCTTTTTTTGTTTTGTTAATAAATCTCCTAAAATGCAAAAATAAAGAAGAATTTCATAATTCAAACAATTACACCTGATATACTGTAGTGAATTGTTAATGTTAAAGAACTGAATTATTATTCCTGCAATCGAAATAGTTGAAATTCACTTAAGTAGTAAAAAACTGAATCGATTTTTTTGTAGTTGTATATTTACTTTTAGGGCGATGCTTAAAGTCCAGTTCATCACAGAATAAGCGAATGAAATGATTGACAGTCATCGTGGATCACTAATCTGACCTGTAAGCATTTCCCCAGGCTCTCCCAAAAGGGGCTGCAGTGCAATGACGATGTCATTGGGGTGTTCCTGCTGGGGATGCTTCTGGGTGCAATGGGCCAACAGTTGAGAACAACTGGGAGAGAAGAGGTTGCACAGCCGACACATAAACACAGAACCAGCTGGAGTGACAGGAAGAGGATCTGGGGCAAGGAGAGGGGAGAAAAAAATATATTTATTTAATACAGATCAAAAAGAACATTTCCAAAATACATAAACGGAATTTTATTTTTTACTTTAAAAACTTGTCAGCTCAGGCGACTCCCAATTGTTAAATAAAAGCTAAAAGACGTGCAAGCACACAGACACCTATTCAAACACGAACACGAGTGCGCGCGCACACACAGTGATGATTCTCATTAGGTTTGGGCAGGGGGTCACTTTCTGCCTTCAATCGCGCACAATGCGCAAGCAATGATAATGATGTTTGCTGCGTCGAAGCTCTCGCTGCAGACTATTTCCAGACTTATTTCAAGTCATAATTATTTTAATTGGGTTTCCAGCGAGTTAAAAACGACGGGACGAGTTTTAACACGTCGGTTTATTTTGATTTGGCGCAAACTAAAATGCATTCACGACAAACATATTCGACTTAAAACAAGACCGAATTCGTACCTGCTTTTGGTTCATCCATTTCTCCGGCGTCTAAATACCACAATAATACTAATTCACGGAATGATTTGATGTCTTATCGACCAGACATAATTTCTGAATTTGGGCTTGGAGTTTAATTTTGCATTACGTACGTATAATTTTCTGTCGAATCTGCCATACTAGTCCTTCCAACCAGCGGATACAGACGAAACCAGTTAAACAGTGGCTTTTAGATTAGCGCCGTCTGTGGTGGGAGGACTGTACTGCGACTTAGAGTGGAACAGCTACTGTACTTAAAAATTATGATGATGATGATGAATATGACATGACACAGTATTTATTAGATAGAATGTTAGAGCAGTATAAGTACAGTCAAACACCCTGTCTAAGAGGAGCATTTCAAAAAAGCCCTTTCAAAAGCATTTCGAAAAAGCTCCAAATGAATGAGGAAAATTATTTTCTTGTGACAAGTCCAAGTTTGGGGAGCAAATACGTCATCAAGCTGTATTTTAAGAGTGTCTTTTGCAGTGTCCACCTGTGGCAACACTACAAACAGGGCAAAAATGGACAGTGGCTTATAACGGCTGCATGAGGCTGCTGCTCAAAGCCCCAAAATTCTGTAGTGCCAGCCAAATGTTTGTTGAAATATATTTACCCACTTGCCATGCAGTATTACGACACTTGATGTACAGATTTATATGCAGGTTACCATCATCTTTGCACTTTCAAATCTTGCCAAGAGCTCTATTAGGCTGTCATCCACTGTCGATCTAGCCTGTATGAGCAGAGTAAGTCTTGCCTTGTTTGTTTATGCCTGTATTAGTTTTGTTTTTCTCTGTTGAGTGTTTTGCACTATGGACGCCCTCCCCGTGTGTGTCTTGAATAAAGTTTGGAATTGAATTGGAAATGCATTTCACACAAAATGAGTAAACCGACACGACATAATCAAAAATGTGCACTAAACAAACAATCAAATCATAGTTTAAAGAAAAAAAGCTCATTGCTAGATTGGCTCTATAAAAATTCTAATGAGTGAATACTCATAGCTTCATCTAATTAAACACACCTAATTTTGAATTACTTAGAGTCATATTTTCAAGGAATATTTGCTTTAAACTCCATACAATCATGTTTCTTCTAGAAGCAATTTAATTTTGGGGTTGGCTATGAGTGCAGGTGGCACAGTGATGCAGTGATTTGCTTTGCCTTTTCCCAGGAATAGAATATGTATATTAAAATCCAGATTTGAGACTTGTTTTGTGGAGTTTGTATATTTGTTTGTCTTTGCATTTCTATGGGTCCTCCTACAGTACACATACAATTTGGGTGAATTAATGACTCTAAAATGACCAGATAATCTTTTTTTTTTCTAAAAGAATGGGAGACCCTGAGATGAACTGGCAATGCGGCCAAGGAATACTCTGCCTTTCAACCAGTGACCACTGGGCAGGCTTCAGCCCACCACAGGTATAGAAAATGTATGACGGAGAATATGCTTCAATTCAATCCTATTAGATTGGCACTGTAATTATTGAGAAGTAATTGTAAACTGTTAATCAAGTGTGACAGAGGAACTGAAGCAGAAAGTTTATATTAGGACAATCCAAAAAAGACCTTTATTAAATATTACAAGAATTTACATACATTCAGACAATCCTTTTCTATATATGTACATTAAAAAGTGTCAGTTCAGGCCAGGCCAAATGATTAACAAAAGCAGAAGACAAGCAATAAGCACACACACATTCAAGCAAACAAACATGGACAGCCACACGGACATACCACACACACACACACACACACACACACACACACACACACACACACACACACACCTTTGATATGAACAAATAAATATTTGTTAATGTGCTTACAATTCTTTTTTTTAAAGCATTTAGTTACAGATGGTCCTTATTCCTCTCCATGACTCGTTGTTTCTTTACTTCAGTTTGACTCCTTCTGCTTTCATCTTTCTGTCACAAATTGTTGTTCAGAATTCATTTCATAAGACCATCATAAGCAACCTGCAGCTTTAAACAGCATCAGCATCAAAATCAGCAAAAAAATGTGAGAAAAACAAATCAACAACAACAAAGCATCAGTAGCGATTGATTACACACATTGTTCAGAACAATAAAAATAAATCAATACACCGGTACTATACTGCATAAGAAAGAAAAGGTTGGCTGTAACCTAGTCTAAAAGATGCAATATGCAGAAAAGCATTTGTGCTAGACTAAGAACTTCCTCATTTTGACAATATAGGACAAAGATGCTATTTTTTTGTTATTAACAGATTTACATTAGTGATAATTCCTCACTAAGATGGGAACATAAATGACTTTGCTCATTTCCTTTATGTATGAGTGGAACCTCCAAGAGAGTTCATTCATTCATTCATTTACTCTAGAGTAAAGGCAAATTCATTTCCTTGAAGACAATGCGATCAGTAGTTGCCCCGTCTTCAGCCGCTTATCCAAATCTGGGTCCTGAGTTTATCCTATCCCAGCTGACACCAGGCTGGAGGCGGGGTAACGCCCATACAAATTGTCAGTTCACCTCAGGGCAATGTATAGACAGGCAAACATCCATTTACACTCAGTCATACCTATGGCCAATTTAGAATCACCAATTCACCTAATTTGCATGTTTTTGGAGGTAGGAGGAAGCTGGAGAATCCAAAAAGAACCCACGCAGACATGGGGGGAACATACAAACTCCCCACAGAAAGGCTCCAGGAGAAATTGATTCAAGGACCTTCTTATACTAATATATTATTGCTACATATTTTAATATTATTTACAACTACCTTCTTTGTCATTTGAGAATGGAGGAAATATATAATATTGGTACCACAGGAGAACTGAAATTTCTGTTAAATCTTAAAGTACACATGTACACATGTACTGTAAGATTTAATGTTTCCTTCTGTGATTGCTAGTAAACAGAGCATATATGTCGATGCACACAGTCACAGATATGTAAAAACTTGTGCAAAATTGAACAGTGAAAGAAAAGTAAACCACAAATGAAAGGCATCGTGTTAACCAAAATGCTTAATCTACGATTTGAGTACAAGATCTCCATGTTGATTGGAGATAAATGACAAAAGAAATGGTGAAAGAATGAACCCTTATTTCCCCACTTAGACTGAGAGTAAGTTTTATTCAACCATAACTGCTTAAAAGTGTCTCAGTGGGCCTTTCATGTCATGTAAAATCCCAGAGAAATACTGAACAACTGTATATAGTTTATAACAGAATAGTAGAATGCTTAAAATAGCTGATTAGATTCGAGCATTTTGAAGGCCAACAGTTTCAGCTTATCCTAGTAACACACAGTCAATCCAGATCTCTCCTGAGACACTTATTACACTTCTGTTAGTCTCATTATCAATGTTACGACACAACTTTGTGTCTTTTTCCAGAACCATCTAATAAAAAAGTCAGATGTGCCTTATTTACGAGCTACAAGTCCTAATTTTCTGATTTCTTTTTCTCATTCACCCATATTTTCCATCTTTTTAAACTGTCAACTACTGTAAATTAGGGAGCAAACATACCAAAAACTACAAACATACAAATCTTATACAATTTCTTTAAAATTATTTTTATTATTTTTTACGATCCCAGGGTGCACTTGGGCTAAGGGGGCCTGTTTGTTTCAGTGTTTACCAAAGTGACAAGGCTTGTGTGATTGGATTCCTGAGAGCATTTTGTTGAGGGATATACATTTTTATTTTTGATTAGGATCCCCGTTATCACCACAAAGTTGTCACTAGCCTTCCCAGGGTCCTTTAAAAACAGCAAAAATAATGCAAACAGAATAGAAATGATAGTACACGGATGTTTGGATGCAACAAGGCTGTGTGCGTTCACATGATGCAACACTTGTTCTTGTGTGCGTGAGAGTCTTTGAAGCGGAGTCTCTGCTTGGATCGGTATTTCTCCAGGTAGGTGAGCTGCTTGCTGTTGATGGCTCCACGGCGCTTCCTGAAAATCACATAAACACTTATGGTGCTGGTCAAAGGTATTTGCACTTTCTTTCAAAGCACTACAAGCACTGACTGCACAAATATCAGAGACCTCTTTGAGCACCTTTTCTGTACAATACATATGTGGAGTCATGATACTCATTATCAGGCATTAGAAAAATCTTTAGTGCCATATTTTGCATATGTAGTTCTTGTATATGACAAAAATGATTTCTCTTGTTCATTTATCATGCTGCATGTTGCACTTCAGTTTGTCGGACTTGTGTAAAAGCAGGGTAGCAGTGTGTTTGGTAACATTTTCTACCCTGATACTACCAGCAGATGGCACCAAAGCAGCCGTGGCTAAGTGAAAGCATTTGACCCAGTCTAAGGCCTCCACTTGACCTTTTAGCACGGTACACTTTACAGCAATTAGAATGAAAAGATCGAGAATATCGTTTTTTTCCTGTTACATTCTTTTACTATATTTGCTATGCTATGTGGTACTTACTGTCTGATGAGTTGAATGGCATCTTCATATTTCATCCCACTTTCTATCAGAGCCAGGGCAACCAGAACTGGAGCCCTGTGTACACGAATAAAAACAGTCATAAAAACTTCAAAATACTATTCTGAAACAGAAATTTGGGATCAATTTGGACTGTGTAAGACAGGCATGTTTAAAATCAAGGTCGGATTTAATATGGCTCGTGCTTTTTATCTAAAAATGTGTTATTATTGGCCTGTCATACGGTGCACAAATCTTTGATTGTTTTAATTCACATTATCCAATCAGGCCCTCCTTAACGAAAGTTGATACACTCCTGGTGTAAGATATTTGTGTTTCCTTTTTATGTTTGGTGGGCCTCTCACCTTCCGAGTCCTGCCACACAATGAACAGCGACACAGCATCCTGGCTCCTCCTGGAACTTCTTCTTAAGCAGACTCAACCAATCATCAACCAGCTTACTGGGGGGTGGGGCTCCATCATCATATGGCCAATCCTGAAAGGAAAGCAGATCAGCTGCAGTCCCTCTGTCTGACTGACTGGCTGGCTGTGTGTGTGTGTGTGTGTGTGTGTGTGTGTGTGGGCTCACCACCACATTAATGCCATCCTTCTCTAATGGCGTTTTATCATAAGTGATATCACAGACTCTGACAACTGTGGTGGCACCATAGTGTTTCAGGTCCTAAAAAAAAAAATTCTGATATTGAAATATCATAAAAAAATATATAAATGCATATCAAACATCATAAAGATCAATACCAATATATCTCTCACATTTGTTATAGGCCATAGACCACAGTACATTACTGTAAAAGTCAAGCCAAATCACAAAATAATTCAGATATATCATCATCAGCCATGGAAACAATACTTAGTTTATTTATTATATATATATATACACATATATGGTGTTAATTTATGTGCATGTGTATCTGTGAACATACAAATATTTCTTACCTCTCTGAAGGAGCTGAGTGTGCTGTCTGTGGGGTTGTGTGTGATTAGGAATCTCATGTTCTTGTGGCACAGTTCCACTGGAGCTGGACGGTTCATGGTGACCAGTGTAACCTTTTACTTCGAAGGATGACCTCTGACCTTTATGTATAAGCAATCAGCAGTTGGTCACTAGCTCAGTGTTAACAGGAAGTGTTATGCAAAACTAAAATCTAATGCTTAAAAAAAGTTGAACTCCTGTTACTACGACTTTTTCATTCTTGGAACGTTGCCTAGCCTGTTGTAAAACACCTCACATGGCCACAGACTTGCAGTCTCTGCAGGCAAGTTTCAGTTTAGTGATAACAAGCAAATCTAGAAACAGGGCTTTAACCAGGTATTAAAAGAAGAGTGTACACATCTTATACCACAATTGTGTTTCCAGAAATCTTTTTTAGACCTCATTGTCCTCAGATTTAAATATGGTAAAACCATGTGATTTCATTAAGGATGTAATCCTCGTGTCGTCTACAGCCACTTTTCAGCTTTGCGTGTCACATGTGTGCTGGAGCCTATCCCAGCTTGCTATGGGCAAGAGGCGGGGTACACCCTGAATGCGTCGCCAGCGCATAGTGGGGTCAAACAGAGACATACAACCATTCACACACACACACACACACACACACATTCACACCTATGGACAATTTGGAATAATCAATTGACCTGAATTGCATGTTTTTGGAGGCAAATCCATGCAGACACGGGGATAACCTACAAATTCCGCACGGATCATTATGCCCTTATTCATGATTTAGGCATTTTAAACATTTAACAAAGCATCCACAGTGGCCTTTTAGTTAAAAGCACTGCTAAGAATTATTTGTATTTCATCAGTTTGAATACAATGTACCGGTACTAGTAAAACAGAGAAAGGCAACAAAGTGAATGTGAAAAAACTATGCTGTTGGCTTGGTTAGTGATTACTTTGCACTCTTGCAATATGGTCAATGTTATCAAGCCATAACACAGTAGTGTAGGCAGAAGGCATATCTGGATGCTCCTCTTCTCCATTTGTTTTGTCAGTGTGAGCAGGGTGCCAGAAGTGATTTATCACTAAATAATTTCCTATTATTTCTAGGAATAAAAATATAATGCAAAACAGGGATAATATGATCATTTCTATGTAAGGCCTGGGACACCAAACCAGTCCTATGAATAAATCCTCTTCTGGAAAAGCCAGCCATAAATTCAATTTAAGCTCAAAACTAACCAAACAAAAACAACAATACACACCCCTGTGATGACCACTGTCATTTATGCCGAGATTAAAGAGCATTAGTGCATCACAATATTTAGTTCAGATCTGTCACCTTTTGCTCCAGCTGCAGCAGTTAGCTGTCTTTAACTTATGTCAGGCCTCCAGTTGACAGTAGACTTCCTGTCTCCTGTCGATTGTCCTTGCAGTAGATATGTGTGTAGATGTTCAAGGTATTTTCCAAACTGTGAGGCCCTCTTGTCTTAAATTATGCCATCAGCTGACTGTATCCTATAGTCCAGGAGGCTAGGTCTCTATGGACGTCTTTTTGTTTTCTCTCTCTGATTGTCCAGTCCCTTACCCTCTCCGTCTTTCCTTCTTGCTCCACTTAGCTTTCAGTGTCGTGCCTCCACTTGTTACCCCATGTGCTGGCTGGTTCCGAGGGCGAAAGGCCAGTGGACTTTCAGGTTTCAGGGCCGAAGGACTGCATGGTGCATCTTCATCCGAAACAGGATCTAAATGTGTTGTGCATGGCAGTAGTCACCACTCTGCCGCACAAACTCCATCAACCAGCAATTCTGAAGTAAAAAATATACAAAAACAGCATTCAGTCAACAGTTTTCAGGAAAACAGTAATGAAAATGACTTTAATCAATAATATGGAGACCAGGAGGGCAGCTGTCAGACTGATGAAGCGATGCACTGGCTACCAAGATTGACCAAATAGTGGAGGAATCAACACCCTATCAAGGGAAATCTTGAAGGGCGTCACCAAATTTGTGGAGAAGGCCCAGATGGCAAAGCACACCAAGGGTAAGGAACGGCAAACACAAATTTGAATTGTTGCGACAAAAGACAAAAGTGAGCCATCCGAACACAACAACTGAATTGACCTGGAGAAGCAAGAAACACAGCACAGGTCAGACAGAGAAACGGGAGGATTGGGCAAAGAACCTGTCGGACAGAATTCTCACAGAAGCGGGAAAAGGCGTCCTATCCAAGGGACACCAAAACAGATCCCGGTAGGTAGACCTCGTCACAGCAGCAGAATCAGTCACCCACAATACCAAGCTGACAGATACAGAAGCAGAAAAACTCAGAATCAAGGCTACAGCCGCACTTGCTAGTGCCAAAACACCTGCATCCAACCTCACCAACCAGGAGGCATCACTCAGAAAGGACCGAGACATCACCATCTTACCCGCTGACAGTAGTACGACTGAACACAACCGACGACCACACCAATGTGACTCTGGTTTGCTCAGCGACTCAGGGGCCCAACCACCAGTTACAAAAAGAAAAACCCATCAGCCTCCTACAACATCTAGAGAAAGAGATCGCCATTGGCAGACCTCCTTACGACCAACTATACACTGGAGAAGCCACTACATGCATCTAGACTTCCCAGAATCCACAAGGAAGGTAGCCCCCTCAGACCCGTCGTCAGCAGTGTCAGACAGGCAGAAACATGGCTGTGCCACGGGTTCGCCGGTATCTCCGACAGTAGCCAACGTGGAAAGCAAGACCCTGGCCTCTTTTACAGGGACGACACCCAGCCATTGGTTCAGGTATGTGGACAACACCTGGGTAAAAAATCAGGACCCAATAAGTGGAGGCCTTTACAGACCACATGGATCGTAACGGTGGATCGTAACATCAAGTTCACCCGTGAAGCTGTTAAGGGCAACGCCCTGCCTTTCTTGGACTGTGCAGTACACTTTGAAATGGATGGGAAAATATGACAAAAGGTAATCAAAGATGTCATCCTCCTCTCTCTCCACAAACAGGCTTCACCGTGGAAAGTCCAGGGGTATTCTGGGTAAGCTGTCTTCACCCAGTCTTGACAATACACACACACAAACAACATAATCACACGTCGACTTACTCACCAAATCCTATAGAAGCGTGCAGTCTATTTCAGGTTGTTGACTGTCTATTATTAGGAATTTATCTCATGCTGATCAGGTTAAAGGTCATTTATTTTCTATCCAGTCACTTCAAAATGAGCATAAAGAGCATTTATTCTACTAAAAACATTTTTCACACAACTGTCATGTGATTTCTGGATTTATACAGTAACATAAACACAGGCGCATCAAAACTAAAACCGAGACTGTCGAAAATTCAAAACGCTGTAGTCACCTTAGCCATTGACTTGACAATGAAAACTGCATCTATAAGCAATATATAAAAGCATAAAGACGAGAGACGAGAGAAATAACCAACAGTATAGGAATCATTCCAGTCAAAACTCTAAAGCCAAACATCTCTGTTACCTTCGTTTGGCTCGTAAAAATACCAATGTCTGTTCCCCTGGCTGTCTCCGTGCCAGCGGCTGCGTCAGGTCACAAAGACATAAAACATTGATGCCAACAATATTTTAAAGTTGCATTACAGTAAGTTGTCAAACTTTCTGACAGTTCCTGTAACGTGAGGCCAAAAGATAAACAGGTCAATGTTGAGGTTAGCAGTAAAGACACAGGAAACTTTTGGTAGAATAAATCACTGCCTTTCAGTGAGCAGATTCCCACCTCCAATCAAGTCACCCGGCCTAAAGAAACAGACGTAGTAAATAGCAAAGTTGGAGAGCCTAGATTAGAAGCCTTACCTCAGAAGACACCTTGGCTAACTGGAAAATCCACAAATCACTGACTGGAAGTTACAGAAAGTTCTGCAGGGACAGCAGGCAGCAACCCTGCAACGGTGCGAGCGCTGACAAAAAAAGCAAGCTGACTGCCTGTTATAGTAAACCCCTGCAGCTGTATTTATAGATGCGTCTGTATGAGTGACTGATTCTGACACATCACATTTTGACGGAAACAACCGTCTCTGAGGTTGTGCACCACAGTGCCCTTTCTCTCAGCCTGGAGAACCTTGATTATCCCCCATTTCATCTTCATGGATATAGATAGAAGTTTGCCAATCAAGATAAGATTCTAATCTAATTACTTAAATCTAATTATGATGATTTTCTGCAGGGGGGTAAAAAAAAAAAAAAAAAAAAGCAAATACATTTCTCTACTGACTGTTTTTCCTTACCTGCTCTTAAATCGTCATTTCCAATCACAGAGTGAATTCCAGATCCTTCTGTCACAGCGGAGTCCACCTGTTTGTAGTCTCTGCTACCACAAACTGGAATGTCGTGTCGTTCAGCAGCAGAGAATGAAGTCCGACCGCAACAACCTGTAGCTCTGCCCCAATGACGATCCACCGCTCCCTGTTCCTCCCAGCCTAACCACAGCAGTGCATTGTTCAAGCCTAATTGTAGCTCCAACTCGCCTGTAGCAGTGCAGTGATCCCAGCTGAGGATCTGCTGTGAGCCGGTCTAATCAGGCTGAACAGCCATCTGACCCTGACAGCCCTGTCATCACCAGAACACTCTACGGTTAATACTCTTAGAAAGAGACAGGAGCCTCAGTCCCTCTCCAGCCACTCAACTCCTTTTCCCTCCCCTCTTCCAGGGTAAAGACGAGGTGCAGCCCCCCCCCCCCCCCCCACCCTCCCTCCTCTCCTCACCACTGCTGCATGTTAATTAAAGAACACAAGGTTCAGTCGAGGAAGTGTATAATCTCTCACATATTCCAGAACACTGGCAAAATGATGCAGATCAGTTTTCAGTTCATGATCTTCTCACATATAACTAAAATAAAAGAAACATTTTAGGTCTGATGGGCCTTTCCTGTAATGACATGTCTGTCTGGACCTTCTCTTGTTTTCCTCTCCCTCGCTCCCTCCCTCCCTCCCTGAACAAACTAAAAATAGATAGTCCTTTGAGCTACGAGATGGAAAACCTTTGAGTCTCCCTTCATGGATTTGACTTTCTCCTTCATCAAAAATAATGACACATTTATTGTTATTGACTTTCCTCTGATTAAATATGATATGAATACATTATATTGTTACCACAGCCCCTCAGCTATGTAAATACATTAATTGAGGTGTTCTTCAAAGAAATTCACACAGCTTCAGGGGTTTTTAGGATTGATTTTTAAGTTGTTTGGATTAACGCAACTTGTTTACAGCACTGAGGTCAGAATAAGTGAGTCCAGAGTCACAAGGCTGTCACAGACTTTTTAAAGCACAACAGGCTGGGTCCTCACCTCACTATCAATCACACTCAGCAGATGTTAAAGTGACGGCTCACCCACCCACAGTTGCCAAAATAAATAAATTATAATAATTATGTGAAAGATGACTTCTAGACTTTCCAGATTATAACATTAGAATTTTTTTTAGAAATCCATACCGTCGATAATGAAGCTGTGTAAAGGATGAAAGATAAAGAAACAGCTCAAGTTGGCGTCGACAGCCTTTAATGAAGACCTTGAGTGCAAAGAACATCTAAACATAGAATAGCGGTGGATATGGCTCAGTCACATTCTGTACAGTTCATACATTTTACTGGAAGTTGGGGAGAGACATGGAAAAGCATACACAAAAGGTTGACTGGAACTGTTTGGATTGTGACGGAGGGCGAAGCCAATGTTATGTACAGTTCTCTCAGTATATTGCCTTGACAGTTTAGAGACAGACACAGGCAGGGCTATTGTAGCTGACTGATGCAATGCTTTAACAATCAGCCAGGAATCATATACCTATGCAGATTAACAGCGTGTTAATTGTTTTCAGAATTACTGTATTGTGGTAGAAATACATTAATTATACACAAAGAGCATGTTTCCATTGTGTGGTTGCTTTAGCTGTTTCCTATATGCACATAGGCTCTTTTTATTCAGCGTTTTCTGTCTGGGATCCTCCGGAGAAGGTGTCTGCTTCACTGTCACCATCTGTTTTGATGCTACAAACAGCAGTGCCCTGGCCTAAACATGGCCGCTCCAACGGGTTCCGGAAATGTGAGCTGACACTTTGGAGGCCAACCTTCAGCTGGCAGGCTTGTGTCCTCCTTTAGGACTCTTTGGGTACCGGTTCTAGCCTGAAGGAAGTTGTGGGCTGACACCCAAAGATCTCAGCACTGAATCCTTTCCACATGGAGATTCCGAGGAAGAGTTTGGACCTTATTTTAATCAGCCAATCGTTGCTGACAATGATGCGCATGAGTCATTATGTTCGAGCTCACCTGCCAGCGTCCGACTAAAGCAGCAACTATGAATAGAGATAATTTATGACCTTGTTTGTTCATTTCAAAGCTTTCGCCGCATCAACTGACTTGATCGTGAGTCAAGCCAAAGGTATTCTTTATTTCATGTCTTGTCAAAGTGTGAGCACATGCCAGCACCTGGTCTATGTGTTAGTCACATATATGTATGTGCTGGTCCTACTGAATATTAGTGAGAAAAATGGTCAGGAACAAGTCAACAGACGTAACATCAGGAACATTCTGATTGTTTTACCCGTGTTGCGTGTTTCTTAATAATTTATTATCTTTAAAGTTTTGTTTCTCTGGTGTTTTAGATTCTTCTTGATAAACTATTTTTGGGTTTTATGTAATAATTGCCACTATTTAAACCGATTACCAAGCTTAACAGCACTGTGGGAAACTTCAAGTGTTTCCGTCACAATGTCTAAAATAATTCTATGAGAGCAATAATGCTGACTACATGGCTATTATCATTAATGGTCAGTAATTGTTAAAAGATGTTGTTTATCTGCTCATCAGCCAGAAATAAGGTCAAGCTTTCGTAAATCAGCCTGGTGGTATCTCTATAAATTTGTGTAATAATGCAGTCATGATAAATGAGCCATGTGGGAGTGGAAGCAATCATTTATGTTGATATATACAATTACAAAGTGTATCCACTCCCCTGTACTAGGTTGTAATTTAGTCCCCCAGGCACACTACTTATGCAGTAGTGTGAGATACTATGTAATTTCCAGAGCAATGGGAAGTGGATATTGAAAGAAAGTCTAGTTACTCCCAACGTTTATGCCACGTAGACTTGCAAGCTGCTATTTCCTTTCTTACCTGCAAATAATATGTGTTAGCAATGTTTTCAGATGTATAACTCTATTTAGCTAATGTGATATCGCAGCAGCTGCATAAATATTCTTGAAAATCAAGCCCCTCACTGGCGCTGCTGGATGGTGAAGAAGCTGCAGTATGCTCCGCGCTGGATCAGATTATATTTCTGGGGCTTACTTTCCTGAGCCATGCTAATATTTTGAGGGTCAACTGGATTACTCAAGAAAACAAGTGTAACTTATTGCATATTATTTACAGTGGACTACTATTGTGATCTGTTTTGTTATAGGGGGCAGGACTGATTTGTTGCTACTGGTTTCATCCATACATTAAATATGTATATGACAAACAGAATATATGATTTCTTGACATTTTTCAATTTCAAGGGATCCAAACCTGGGGGCCAGGAACTCCCAAGGTGATTCAAAACGAATCTGAAAAATATGTATCCTGCACATATTCAAGCCTATCTATCAGGCATTTGTCAAATATGGGCTTTTTTTGTGTCAATACTGAAAAATATCTCTCCATGGTAAATCTATTTAGAACCTACAAACCAGAAGACTCTGCGATGTTGGTGAGAAGTTTTTAATGACGTATAGTAAGTCATAAGGAAAACAAATAAATAAGTTGAGAACTGTGTCTGGAATCGGAAGTTTACAACTAAACTCAGATCTCCTTCCCGGCTTGATTGTGACTACACAACTACATAATGTGCCAAAAAACACACAGACCCTTAGAATCACTTTCACAGAAAAACTGCCTCAGAGAATGAGATTCTGAGAAAAATCACATGCCTGCAAATACACACGCCCCCATGCACAAATAACACACACACACACACACACACATTGAGGCATGTAGCAAGCAGCAGCAGCTGCTGCATGTATAATTAGAATGTTTTGAAAGCTGAGAGTTGGACCACAGGACTTTCACCTGCAAAGTTTTTGACAGGCAACCGTCAATATGACAATATAACCTTTCTATGCCCAATTCAATGCAAGAAAAGAAAAAGCTAAAAAGTGAAAGTTAATGAAAAAAACCCAATTTAATTAGAAAAGCAGCTCATTCCCATTGGATTTCCACCAAAACCGGAAATGGTTTTCTTTGGTGTTTTGTTTTTTTAATCGCTGTGTAAAGAGTGTCTGTCATTTTGAAAATTGTTATCATATGCTTGTTTGCTTTCATAGCTTTTAAATCGGACATGTATGAGCCCCCGCCCTTCTTTGTCAGCAAGGCACAAAAAATAAAATAAAAAAATACAGTCATATATTTAAAAATGCCTGGATCCACAAGGTGATAATCATCAAAAGGTTATAAATTGTTCATCTTTATACACCAACCATGAAAAGTAAAAGTGAATCAGAGTTGATTTTTAAATCCTTAAATGGATTTTTCAATGTTAAAATTGTACATTTCTTCCTGAGCTCACTCAGACCCAGAAGACATTTTTCATGATAGTTCATATCGGACCCCTTTATGACTATGATTTTTGGTGAGTGAATTAAATGCATATTCTACAAGCCTCCATTATAAGTAGAGTAAATGGGAAAATCTGGATTTTGTGTTGTATCTAGACGGGTATCCAGATCGCTCTCAAAATGTAATGAGATTAAGACAAGAACTATCTTCAGAATTGTTTTCATCAAGAACCATCCAGACGTTCTTCCAGCTCAGTAATGTTCGAAGATTTGTCAAATTAACACCAACCTGACATACAATTTAATCTTGACTCCAAATTTGGCGTCTAATTTTTTGCTACCTCACAATAGTGAATTTTCCATCACCAGATCTAGCATGTTACCTAAATTAAAAATCAAACTCCACTGAGTGTAAGAGCTTGTATGGATGTCCATCCATCCATTTTCCTGTAGACGAGGCGACTGCAATCATCTCATCTGCAGCTGATTATCCGTCTTGCAGCTCGTGATATCATTCACCTTCTAAATGCTGCTTCTCTAGAAAGTTGACATGAAACTCCATCTAGTGGACTGTCCATGGAAACAACACACAGGTGCAGAGGGTGCTAAGGCGAAAATGACTCTCTTCTCCAAAATAATCAAGGCTAGTCTTTGTTTCATTGACTACTGGAAGCGCATGACACAGAAACGTTTCTAGAGACAACCTTTATTCAGTTTAGCGACACCTTGACACAGTGTTAGTAGTCTGTACTTTTCGTCATCTTAATGTAACCATTAATTTACATTCTACTGGATAATAATTTATAATATACATATTTAGATTGAGCCCTCCATTCATCCAAATACACACAGTACAATCTAAATCTAAGCAAGAAAACTAAAGAAAAACAAAATTGCGAAATGTCGTGTGTTGACAGATAATATGTGTCTGACAATTTCAGGTTCAATACTAAATCAGAGTGTTCTTTAATGTGAAAAGTGGTGAGACATCATTACTTCAGAAAGCAGGCTTACCTCAGTGAGCAGCAATAAGTGTAAAAGGAATTTTAAGTCTTTTGCTATTGTTATCAAAATAATGGTTGGATGGATGGACCGTAGTTAAAGTCCCCAAACTGTCCACTAGATGGGGTCCCATAACCTTTATTTCTTCTGTTACTCCTTCTCACGGTTCACAAATGTCACAGTGTCAGTTTATTCGAACAAGACAACAATCACTGGAAACTATATTTTCGCCAAATCGTTTGCATGTCCACTGTTTTGAGTAAACATATTCAAATAAGCACAAACATAAAGATGCTTCCCCCTAAATTGTTTTGATACTTTTGCAATAATTCTGTATTTGCTCAAATAATTTCCAGACATTAATGTATACTAGTGAGTCACATGAACGTTGTTGTCCCTGCAAAACAATTTCTTTGGCCTCTGTCATAGCATTTTGAAGATATTCACGACTGAACCTATAATGCAGTTCTATGTAGCCAGGCTGTTGTGCCAGATGTCGGGCTGAGCTGTCGGTTCTTGTGAGATCAGCAGTGGAAATATAAACAGTATGTCATGGATCCGGCAGTTCACCTGCAATTTACAACATTGGCTTTGCTTCATACAGATAAGAGGGGGCTTGTCATCCTCGGAGATGATTCATCCCTTCCTTTCCTGTCTCCGCTCTACAGGGCAGGGTCATGTTACACTAAAGTCGAACAAAATGCATTTTATCCCAGTCGCTGCATTTCTTATCGTGGGGTATACTGTTGGCACGGCGAATATAACACGTTGGGCTTTCGTTAGTGTCGGTCTCCCTCCACCAGGCCACAGTCTGCACAAGAATGTGTCTGCATTTTTGTGTTTGGATAATGGCTGCATGCATGAACGTATGTGTGGGTGGGAGTGTGTACGGAGGCCCATCAGTAGATGGACTGTTTCGTGATGTGACTGCCTCACAGCGCGCACGCACACACACGCACACACACACACACACACACACACACGCACACACATACTGATCCAAGACAGGATAAAGGCTGCCAGCATCAAAGTCAAAATCATTGTACTTGTAAGTGCTGTACAGTTTTTATTTTATGTTTTGGATTAGATGGGCATTGGTTTTGTTTATTTAGTTTATTATTATAAAAGCACAGTATTACTTTATTAACATATTCATTTGGACATTTCTGGTTTCTGCATCATTTATTTGTGGATCCCTGGGCTTGATTTTAGGGATCAATTAAATTTTCGAAACGGGAAACACATGAAAGCCCGCTGGCAGGGATTTCCCGTGTTACACTGGTAAAAAAAAACAAATAGTCACATTTATTGACATTATTCCCTGGAAAAAACAAACAAAAACCAAAAACACACCACGATCACACGTTCGATCACACAGTGCAGTGTAGTGATTAACATGAGTAAACTGTGATGGGAGAGCTTCACCTTCCATCCCGTCTCCTGATATAAATCCACGCCACGTTGATGACGACATCGGTGACTTACGTAAGAAGCATCGTGGACCCTTTGCCGCGGCGCTGGACACGGAGGGACCCTCGACCCTCACCCTCCTCCTGTCAGAGCGGCCCCGCCAGCTGCGGCCATGTTGGACAGGCCGGCTAGTGCTAACAGCTAGCTAGCGTCAGTGGACACCGACTACCGGGCACGGCGCTGTTGAGACAGGGGGGGGGGGGAGACTCCTAACGGGGAGGCGCGGGCATCAAGCCGGCTCCGTTATTAACGGAGCTGAGAGAGGCGGTCGGTAGCGGGGGTTCGCTGCGGTCGGGCTTCGGGGCTGTAGCGGGTGAGTATCGATTCTTCGAGGGGCGGAATAGATGGGCATAGCCCACCGTTAGCCGCGCTAGCTTAGCACTAAATGGGGGGGTAACAGAGCAGACAATGGGGTTTACGCAAATGCAAAACGCGAGGGGTGTGTTTAGGAAGTGGCATTTAAGGGCCGCGGTTCAATATGGTGGAGTGAGTAATACGAACCGCTGGTCGTTTTGACACCGTTTAGTCATTTGTATTCCTAACGGAGAGGCAGTGGTGCAGCGGCCGAGCCCACCGCTCCGTTCCTCGGGTTGGGTTCAAAGGTCCGAGCCCGAGAGGGTGTCTGTCAGACATCTGTGTTCTCATCAACAACAACAACAACAACAGCAGCAGCTCAGACGCATCTCTACATTTAGGAAAAGGTTCCCCCTTTCTCCAGAAATCTGGAGTCAGAGATATATCAAACAGAATGTGCATCTCAGTAGTTTCCCATCATCTGTCTGTACATGAGTAACATAACTGTCAGGTTATTCTGCAGGGCTGTGTATTCTGATGCGGTTTTGTTTCTCCTCCGCCTTCCTTCCTATCTACCTGAAGCGGCAGGCGTGGGGAATAGATCAATCTTTGCATCGGCCCCTTTTCAGTCGGGTAAAAAATAAAGGTGAGAGACAGAGCGTTGGATATGACGGCAAGCAGAAGGAGATGCGGCGCAAAGACTTGAGAATGAGGGGAGGCTGCGGCCGTTTGGAAATGAAACTCGGCCCCCAGGTGTGTCAGTCCAAAACAATCAGTGGGCGGGTGTGTTTTTTTTTTTTTTCTTTCAACCTATAAGAGACAACATGCAGTACAAGTAGGAAGTGGAGCGAGAACAGGAACACGCATCTATGATTTAAGCAGCGCACGTTCAATGCTCCGTCTGCCGAGTGCCAGCATGCTGTTCTGGGACTTCCTCGGCTGCACCAACGGAGGTATGGGATGTATGCGGTCGTGCAAACGGCTCCGGGAATGTGTTCCGCTCTGATTGGACTGGGCGTTTGGGTGCTAAGCAGGTAGCGAAGGTCTGGAAGGCTGAGGGTTGGAAAGGAATTTGTGCTGCTCACCGCTGTACAAGCAGTTGCATGTGAAGACCTCAGCCAGGTGGAGCGTAGAGCGCAAAAAAGAGACGCTCGGCTGAAGGCTCCAACGCTCCGTCAGCCTGATCAGCTTTTCATTTGATTAGCTTTCTCGTTCGGTTTGTTTGTTTCTGCTACACAACCTTTGGCACGGCGTCTGTATGCGATGCCCTGAATGCCGGATCGTTCTTGCTCAACTTGCTTCATTGACATTCGTGAACTTATGCCGTCTGGTATATAGGTCTCCGTATTCATTCACCCAATCAATAATTCATTCATTCAGTTCAACTGTAGATAGAATAGGATTTAGATATAGGATTCTGTTTACATTTTGAAGTCACCCTGTGCTCATAAACCTGTGATTACCTGGGGGGGGGGGGGCATATTTTTAATCGGTATATGCGGTCTCTCTTTCTGGCGTTCACTACAAAGAAGACCTGCGTGGAATCCAATCTTCTCGACTGTCTTGGGGCAGCTTGGCCTGGTCAGACCAGAAGCACCAAAGTTACACATTATATCTGTGTCTGTGTGTCACTGAGGTGAAACCTTCCTGCGATTGATCAATTAGAGGAAGTAGAACGTAGAAAGCACATGGTTCCCAGCTTCTCTGTGTTTGTTATTCAGCTTGTTTTACTTTGGTTATTCTTTGACAAAGCTACCTAAAGGCTTGTTTCATAACAAAGCCTTTGAGAACAGAAGGTATTTGAAATTATTTTTTGCGTGTGTGCTTGTGTCCATAGTTTAAGAGTGCATGAGTGTGTTTTTTGTGCCTTGTGATTTCAGCTCATTTGTGATGCCTCGTGTCTTTCCTCAACTGGGGCTAATTTATTGTGCTGCATTAAATTCCATCACGGTTATAGCTGCAACACCCATCCTTTGCCCCAGGGCACGTTTTCATGTTTCCCTAATAGATATAGCAAAGATACCTAAAGGCTTGTTTCGTAATCTTCCCACTCGCACAGAACGAGACAATGTCCAATTATAAGCACGCAGAGCTTTTGATGTGATTTGATTTAGTGACTCTCATGTTATTATTTTTCTTAAACAAGTTTTCAGACGACAGATGACGTTGAAAGTGCTGCATCTTGAACCTCATAGATGAATCCTGGCTCGTTGGTGCTTTCGGCTTCCGTTTTTTTGGCACAGTGCGGCTGATGGATGAATCTGTTCAGACCTGTGACATGCCTGGAAACACAGGCCACTGTTGTGCCGTCGGTTTCCCCCCATTTGCATCTGTGGCTCATTATTCTCTGTGATTTACTCCATGTGGTCAGCAGTTGCTTTCAGAACCTTCCCCATGTTTGGAATTTGTAAAAAAAAAAAAACTATGCAGTCAGTGAACATCAGAATCTCTGGCTGTAGACCGCTTGCTAACTGATAATTACACTTAGCTTTTTAGAAATGAGTCAGTAATCCTCATTAGGAGTGAGCGCCATTAATCCAGTCTACAGTTTGACTTTCTCGTTTTGCGTTTCCGCTGTTCGGCTGGAACGCATTGAGACGGGTTTTATTCTGGTTTGGTTGTTTCTTTAAGTAAAACCTCCTAATCCTGCCACCATGGCACGTCCCTTCGTGGTACCTGGTTAACATACAGCGGGCTTGACCAACATTAAATATCGAGCTGGCGTTTTTCTCCTTACCTTGTTTGGCAGTACTTCAAAATGATGTTTATAAATAAGTTAACTGAACATTTATTAATACACATAATACACACCATCATTCCAGGGGTTGGAATTTGCATTTCTTGCTGGTAATCTATCAATCAATCCATTTGCTCTTGTGTTGCTATGGTGATGTTATAAAGCCCACCAGCGTGCTGGGGGCTGTTGTAGCGTACAACCTTAGATAATCCTGCAAGAGGACTCTTCACAGAATGGTTGTATGTTCGAAATGAAATGTTCTGCTGTTTTTAGTTAATGAACCAGTAAAGCCTCAGATCTGACATATTCTGTTTTATTAATTCTGAATGTGGACGTTGTAGAAATTAGTATTTAATGTTCTGACTGTCATAATCAGATTTTTGGAAAGAGTAAAGTGGAATGTGTAAGTTTTTACATAAGAGTATTTACGGAACCCGACCGAAATGGCAGCTTTTTTCTGAAGCACTCGTTTCATTAAAGGAACGATCAGAGCTTCAGCCGGAGGAGAAAAGGAGCTTTCATGTATATTTACAGTGCGGATAAACATAAACAGCTTTGGATCTCATTTGAAAAGCTAACCAAAGTTTCTACTATGGTTAGCTTTTATCGAGTTACATTTCAAATGCTTTTTTAAAGTAAGAACAGATCAAATAATCTCAGTTCTGACTCTAAAATGTCATACCCCAGTTGTGTGTGTGTGTGTGTGTGTGTGTGTGTGTGTGTGGAGTATATTTTCTCTTTTCGTACACCAGATTGGTTTTTGCTGAACTGAATCCGTTTTTTAGTGATACTGAAAATATAAATGGAGAAATACCAAAAGCCTTTGTCTAATCACAAACTCCTTTATTGTCAGTTCCTAAAGGAATCAAGAGATGTGGAGCTTGTTTTGGATCCCAGGGAAACGGTGGCTTGGATCAATGTAGTAGTGAGTACCTGAATGTTAGCCTTGGTGCACTGCTGCACAGTAGGGTTGATTCACACCAGTGAGTGCAGCCTTGTGAAGCTGTTGGCATTTACTCAGCAAATAAGGTCACTTCGCTCAGTAATTTAATGTTTCACTGGTTGATTTGATCCTCATCATAAACAGAGAATTATTTGAAACAAATTTCTGAACAATGAAATTAAAAAATAATATTAATATTCTCGATTAATATTTTATACTGAGTGTAAAAGACCTAAAATAGAAGCAATAACATGTTAACTTTAGTCTCTGATACAATCAGAGTGTGCAGCTTCATGTGTTTTTTGGTGGGAAATAAATGGCAGCACTGATTAATACTGGCCTTCAAGGTTATTGATTAACAGACATGAGGAATGATAGGACTTTAAGTATTTGTGCTGGCTGTTGCTGGTGGTGTAGAAGAAATGTTTCACCATTAGTTGAGCTTACAATTGGACTGAGCCTCCATTTAATTATGTTCAACATCAACATTTCTGGCTGAGTTTCTATGGCAACCTACGCTGTGAATTGCCTTGTTTCATTTTTATTTATGGAATAGGCCTCCGGTTGTGCACCATACCTGGACTATAATGGTTATTTTTATGCTTCATATGAAACCGTTTTAGTGGCATCAGAACATGTACAGCGGTCTAATGCCATAATAACCTTATTATGAAGGCTACTTACAATCATTATTATCTTAATGAAGCTGTCGTCTGTTGTGATTCGTCTTTCTGCTTGTTCTTCCACCTCACCTCGCTCTCGGTCCTGCAGCACTCTGATCTCTCATGCTCTCTTTTTACAGGCTCCCACAAAGAGCTGCAAAGGGCTGTTGTGTTCTTAACGTGAGCAGCGTCGTTCATGCCTTTAGCATAGTGTGCCATGCCTTTGGCATAGTGTCAACTGTAGTGGAGTCTCTGTGGTTTGCTGCTAGAGGCAATAGTTTCTTACACTGAGTGGGAGACAGAGAGAAGAATGCTGAGAGCGTAAGGGGTTAAATACAATGGAGTCTGAGGGAGAATCTCAAATGTCTGTTTGCAGCGAGGGATGCTTCTCTATCGTTTTAATATCGTTTTAATTTCCTGGTCATTATTAGTGGTTGTGAAATGGTAAAGTGAAGTAATCACTGGTGACAGTGAAACATATTTCTGTCGAGGGTGAGAAGCCAAAACTCTGAAACCGAGATGTATGATGATAAAAATAAAATAAAAAAAATCTACTTCCTTAACTGCCTTAAATTTACAGTAATGATATTTGATGCCTATTTATGAAACCACTATGGCAGTAATCTCATATTTAAATTGCGTGGTAATGACATCTAGTGGTGAAGTTTCAGATCGCAAACCTTTGGATCTTTAGAGACCCGGCAAGGCCCACTTCAGAGCCCACTTCAGAGCCTGTCCATTGTGGGTTATTGTAGAAACATGTTGGACTGAGCTTAAAAGGACCGACTTCCTCTTTACATATAAAAACCTCAATTACAGTAAAGAAGGACATATTGAGTACTATTAGATATGTTAAATATTTCACCCTGTACCTTTTAAATATACATTTTTGTTATGTGTTTCTGGTGTTTTCAAGACCATTGTAGGACCGACCAAAGCAAGTAGATATCTGTGTAGGTTCAGATCAGTCTTCAGTTCTGAAGAAGCCTCTTGGATGTAATGTAATGGCTATGTAATTAGCACAGCTACGGTTTAAAGACTAATATTAAGTTAACTGTCGTGTTTCAATTCCATTTCTTGCTAACTATTTGTAAAAGCATTGGTGTATAGCAGTCAGCTATAAGAAACTGGTTTGTGGCTTTTTGTCTTGCACCTGTGATGTGACACATTATTGTTTTGATGGAGTTACTGCAGCAATACTGAGTAGATATGTCCTGCCAAATAATTCTGGTGCAGTTCATGTTAAATCCACTTGATTCATTAAAGCTCCTACACATGTAAACCAGTGGATGTGCTTAGTGTGATTAGATATTGACTCCTATCAGACAAATAAATTAAGCATGGTAATGAATTGAATTGGGCAGGTTGACCTGCCAAATGATGTGTTATTGAGTTACAGAAGTGAATTGATCAGACCTCTTATGAAGGTGGGGTGAATTCTAGACACGGATTGTTGAATATCTGACCCTAATAATGTGCAAATGTATTCAAGTAGCACTGTTTAATCCAGATCTTGATATCTATCATCTTTTTCTTTTCCAGATATTTCCAGAATCTCCTACTATGCTGGTGAGTACAGTACAATACATTCAAGTATTTTTGAAGTAGCCCAAAATAAACTGGCGTTCCATCCATCCGTCTTCAAACCGCTTATCCGGGGGCGGGTCACTGGGGCAGCAGGTGTCCGGGAGGCGTCCTCGATAGATGCCCGAGCCACCTCGTCTGACTCCTCTCAACGCGGAGGAGCAGCGGCTCGACTCCGAGCTCCTCCCGGATGGCTGAGCTTCATGTATCATCATACATCTTGGTTTCAGAGTTTTGGCTTCTCACCCTTGAGAGAAATATGTTTCACTGTGATTACTTCACTTTACCATTTCACAACCACTACTAATGACCAGGAAAGATCGACCGGCAAATCGAGCTTTGCCTTTCGGCTCAGCTTCCTCGTCACCATGATGGATCTGGCATTAAACTGGCATTACAAGGTGTAATTTTTAACTACTTTGGTAGAAAGCAGCAGAAGTATAGACCTGCATAAGTACTGCATTGTGGCCAGTAACAACTTTGTCCATTTTCTTGAGACGCGATACATAAAGGAAGAGTTCGGCTTATGGCTCACAAATCATCAGGCCCATGACGTTTAAAGTAAATCTATGAAAAATAAGAGAACATAACTCATTGTAAAAAATGTTTTTGTTTGGAGGGCAGAGGGCAGTGGAGATGTGGGGGTGGGAGGGAGAGAGGGAAAATGGTCAGAGTGTGATTTAAGCTTGAATTCTGGTTAAAGTGTGCGTTTGTGTGTTCATGGGATTACCTGTTTATTACCTGTTTATTACCTGTGTGTAATCACACGCTCAATAAAGGGTGTCGATGAGGACTGTGGTTCAATGAGCATATTCAGAAATACTGTCCTGTATTTCATTTTTACCTCCTTCTTTACAGTCTCACACACACACACACACAGTCATCCACTCCCTCCCTCCCTCCACAGAGAAGAAACACTTGGCTCACATGGCAAACACACTCCCTGAGTATTTTGCACACACACGCACACACACGCACACACTCTCTCTGCCTGCTGACACGCACCCATTCTCTGTCACCCGGTGGTGTCTTTGATGCAGTCCTTTCAGCGACCCGAGGACGCTACTGGAGAGGAACTGGATTTCTGTTGCTCTTCCGCTGCCTTCAGAGGACGGACTGAACAATCCACAGATTTACTGGATCTTTTTTTCCGCTCCTGCAACATCGTCTTCTAGATGCGGTCTTGCTCACTTGGATCGGGATTACAGTTTCAGACTTTCGCCCTTCAGGCCTGTCACATTTTGCCTCTGACATCAGACACCGGCTTTGACCTGCTGAACTCCTGCAGGCTCTGAGCATTATGGAAAGGCTCTCGAGGATGCCAGGCTCCGTTTCTCTGCTTTATCCCTCTCTTCATTGTGTTCTCTTTCTAGTTCATGCTCCTTTGTTTGTCCTTTTTGATTGTGTTCTCATTCAGCTGTTCTTCATCCTTCTGTCTTAATCCTGTTTTCCCGTTTGTGGTTTCTCCCCTGCGTCAGTCGTTATTATCCACCTCTTCCTCGCGAGTCTCCATTTCTCTAGCTCTTGCTTTGCTCTACAATTTGATCTTTCTTCACAGAGGTCACTTTCCTGTGTACAGTACATGTTTTTTCCTCCTTTTTTCTTATTGGCTTTCACATCTGCTATGCCATCCAGTGCTGTTGGATTTCTAGAATAGGGTGCACCGTTTATGCATATTGAATCCTCATTTCCCATCAAAGGGTGCCAGTGCCGTTTTGAGATGAACCCTGTGTCTGAAGCTATAAGGCTTCAGCCACGTTCCTTGAATTCAACATCAATTGGATCGAGAGATCTTCACCGAATGATTGGATTTGACGTTTTGTGAGGTTTTATTGGGCCACATGATGGCTTATTGGATAGAGGAATTATCCCTCAACCGCATAAACCAAGCTTGAAAGACTGTTTTGAGAGGCTTTACTCCCGACTGAAGTGTCCCAGACGCAGTTGTGTAATGTCTTAGTGATCATTACACAACTATTTCTGATTTTGTTGGGTAAAAGGATATATTATGGACAGAGTGATTGCTAGGATTGGACTTGGAATTGAAACTACTTCAGGTCCTTTAGCAACACGATTATTCAGCAAGCTTCGGGTGACAGGTGCTGAGTGCTGGTAGAGTGGCCTCCTGTGACGGTGCATGCAGTGTCATCAGATGCTGAAGTGCAAATGATATCTGACATCCTGTTTCCTCTTACTGGGCGTCACTTACAGCCGCTGGACCGCAGCTCCAATTGATTCTTTTTCTGTTAGTTCCTGTGACTCTCTTGGGAGGCAGCTGGACATCATCTGTTATCAATAGCAGCCAGGTTACCAACTTTAAAGGCGTATACATTTTTGCGGTATCTTGATATACGTTTATTGGTTATTTCTTGTCATACTTGTATTTGTAAAGAGAGGGCAGGGGCCACTCCTAGTCCCAGGCTCTATGCTGTCGTTGGTTCTCGGCAGCTTTGCCTGGACCTTGTGGCCAGATGTTGAACAGTTTGCCCTAGAGCACAAATGGAGATCAGTGGCTGCATCCCTCTCTGCTGGAGCAAGGGGGCCTGCATCTACGCACAGCACCCGCTACCAAGTATGTACAAATAAATATACCAGAAGAAACTGTCGGTACAAATTTAATTCCATAGATATTAACTTTCATTTCACTTTCAGCACTGAATTTCACCAAAGCCTTGAGATTCACTGTCTCATTGTAGTGGATTCATAAAGTTGTTACTCAGATGTAAACAAGAACAATACACCATTATCGATCTTGCTTTCATTATTTTCATTTAAGTATGAATTGTCCTCATGATCGTCCCGTGTTTGTTTACCATCTTCTCGCTCTTCTTGGAAGCATCTTGCTGTTCGACTCAACCTTCATCTTCCATCAGGATGGATGGATTTCATTTTTCTGAGCTGTGTTTGTATATTCCATATCAAACTTGAGAAGAAATTTGAGAAGAGATGTTCGATATGATGCATTAAAAGACAACGGAATGATGTCGTTTAAGATCTGAGTGCTTAACAGAGGCACAGAATGCTGCATGAGCAGCTGTCAGTCAAAATAATAAACATTGATTTTTCTATGATGTCCTAGAAGTGGGCCAATGGCTGACTTAATTATTAATGCATATAGCCTTTTTCTTTTATTGAAGAAAATGTTTTTGCTTTCACCCAATATTTAGTTTGCAGAAACATTGAGTTCTGTTTGTCAAATGTAAAAAGTTCTCTTTTCCATTTGGGTCACCGTCGTGCTGATCCTTAATGAGGTTAGTGAAATGGGAGCATGTGAGAAGATTCTGATTACTACCCAGTTAGCTGTGATGTCACTGGCACAGAAACAACTCGGAATACACAGGACGGAGCAATGTTTCACTTGTGTGATTGTAACAGACAGAAGTGAACATTCATTACTGCATGCATGTACGGTACGGTATGTTCTCTGTCCCTCTGGTAGCATCCAGGAGGAGGAAGAGGAGGAGGCCAAAAGAGATTTAATAGGGGAGAAAGATGAGCGGGAGGAAGGAACAGAGGTGGTTCGATAGGACAGAAGGATCAAATGGAGATGCGAAGGCTGGAACTGAGAGGCCTGAGAGCACGTGAGATCGGGGGGCAGGCGAGGGGGGGGGGGGGGGGGTTGAGCTGCCAATGAAGGGAGAAGGATGGAGAGAGAAAAACGCAGATCTGGCTGAAAAGCAAGTGAAAAGGTGGAGGCTTTGGGGAGAAAAGCATAAAACAGGTTAAAGCGCAGTGATGGACCAAAACAGGACGGGTGCTCCTTCAGGGTCGCAGTAATATCAGTAACCTAAATAGCAGCTAAACTGCATAGAAACCACCCGCTGCTGCTGATGCTGCAGATGGGGTTCCAGCCTGCTGTGGGATGCCCGTCACTGGAGCGCCACTGAGGGAGGGGGTAGTCGTCCTGGCAGCTGCCTGCTCCCCTCCTGCCTGGCCTAGTTGATTTGATTCCTCTCCCTTTCCTCTACTTCAGTGCGAGTTCGTGCATGTGGGGATTTAGTGGAGTTAAGTTGAAAAGAAATTGGTGCAGTGTTAAAGCGGGTAACACTTGTACCCTGCTGTGTTGTGCATCTCTTTCAAAACCCTAATTCAGGCACGACTCGAGTATAATAATTTTGTACTGGCCTGATCCTGATATTGCAAGTTACATATGCTTTTGTCATATGAAGGCATTTAGTGTTTTTAATTTGTATTTTTTTTTTATGTTTATTCTTTTTGACCGTAGTCACAAGACCTCTGTTTAGGAGATAAACAGGAAGGTCTCAGGTTCCACTCCTTTCCATGATGGATGGTATGAAAAAAAGGTGCCTGAGCAAGAACTATGAAAACTCTTTCTAATCGCAGACATGATGATTTTGTATTCATCATGTCAAGGACATTAATACTGATGCAGCATTAAGGTATCTCCACAACAAAACAATCTTTTGAGAGTTGAATTAAACATTACCTAATTTAGTTACTCTGAATAATTGACACGCAAATGTTTGTTCATTGTGACATAAGTACATTACATAACTCGCAGACTGGTTGGTAGATTTGGATTCAGAAGCCGAGCTTATAAAAAATCTCTTCAATGCTACTGAAGCTGGTTAAAATACTCCCATTCATGTCATGTCATGTACCGGTAATAGTGTTTATGACGTAAGTCGATGTGAAAGCTCCAAGGGAATGTATGTATGTCTACATCTCTAATAGGATTTCACAAAGCTGCAATGTAGCAGGGCTGAGGTTGTGTATGTGATTTTATGTTGCTGTTCTATTGTGTCAGTTTATTTGCATGTCTAATCTTATTGGTGATGGAGCGAGTGAGCGCCAGTAGATGATTGAAACAAGGGGTTGTGTCAGTTGTATCAGCAAGTTGATGTCATTTATTCTAATTTAACATGCTTATATTTCAACAACAAAGTGTATTTTTAACTTTATTTTGACTTAAGCGTCTTGAGTTAAAGTGTAGCTGCTTTATTCTTAGTTGAACCACTTTTTTTATTTTGACATTTTTAGTCGTATTTTAGTTAAATTGTTTGTAGTTGGTCTTAATTACAGTGCTGACAGTTCAGGTACTGGGACACAGTAGCACTGATAGAGAACCAGCATGCACAAAAGCACTTCTTGTAAATAGAATTTAACAATAATACACGTAAATGTTCTGCAGTGACGTGTCGAAGTGTTTGCTGTGAACGGAGTCCATGTAGCTGAGAAACGTTTGGGGATTATGAAACTACCAAATGTAAAGTTTGTCATTTCTTGAGCGAATGAAACCAGAAGCCAAAACATCCCATTTGAGTTACGGTTGTCTGATTTGTGATCAGCTTTTCCAGTGCTGTTTATTATAAGTGTTGGAGTGTATATAAATATACATGTACAGTATATAATTCTGGTACCAGGTTTAAACCTGCAGTTCTACAGTTGTGAGTTCAGCTGTTTAAGCCACATGAGTTCTTTTTTATGTTTTTTGATTATGTACCTTGGGTTTTTTTTCTCGACATCTATGCCTGACAGATTGGTGGTGACTCGGAGGTCTTTTGAGTGTTTGCGTTTCACTGTCTGAGGTACCGTTTTCAGAAATGTGTTTTAAAAGGCTGATTAAGCAGTTTTCGTTCACATTGTAATTGCTTATTTTAATATGATGACTTTTATTCTCCTGCAATTTCAAATGCTCTATTCACAAAATCAGATCATTACATACATTTCCAGTCAGGATACCAGACCAGTTGATTTCATATTGCTTCAAAGTCAGCCCCTCTTCTCTCTGTGTCTCTCTTTCAGAATATGACGGCCAGTTAGCCCCTGGTGGAGCATCGCATTCAGGCATGGCATCGTCTTCCTTCTTGGAACCCAACCACAATCACTCTGCTGCAGGTGGTTGTGGGGTCAAGTCCCGTTCTGGGATGCCTGGTGGTACTGCTGTCGCTACCAGCGGGTCAGCTGGAGGCCTTGAGAGACCCCCAGGTTCCATGGACCGGGTTCTGAAGATCTTCCATTATTTTGAGACCAACAGTGAACCATGCACCTGGGCGAGCAATATCAGGCACGGAGACGCAACAGATGTCAGGGTAGGTCACAAACGTTTCTTAACTCTTTGTGTGCCATTCACGTCTAAAGACGTTTTTTATAACCCAAACATTCATTGCCAACCCTGACATTGAAATCTGCCTCTCTTCAACGGCCCAAAACTCCAGAACGAAAAATGGTAGGAAGACACTTTCTTTTCCTGATGAAAGAAGATACTTTAATCTTTCATTTGGTGTGTGTATAGTCATAGTAAAGAATGTTCTGTGGGGCTTGGAACATCGGGAAAAATGCGCAAAAACTGGTGCACTCGGCATAGAGCTGAAAATGGCCGGCACTCGATGAGTTAAATATTTTTGGTCCATTGTCATTTTTCTAATCCTTTCATTTGTTTCGACAGGGTGTTATCCAGAAGATAGCAGAGATCCACAAACTGCGCTGTGTGTCCTCGCTGGGCCTCCGGCTGACCCATCTGCACTCTGATGCTCTCCATTGGTTACATCCTGATTTGGGTGTGTCTCATGTCAGGGAGAAATATGAGAAACAGCACCCCCAAGAGGAATGGAGGTAGTCAGTTGTTTGTCATTCTATCTTCCCACAATCCGCTTCTCTTTCCTAATTTCACTTGATCCATAAGAGGAACTGTAGAATAATAACGATCATGTCTGCATATTCACTGCGCTCAGATCAGTGACGATTAGAGCTGGCAGATGACACCTTCATCTATAGCTAAAGTATCTGTGGGTTGATTCGTCGTGGTTTCTTAATATTTTGCTGCTACACAATATGCTAATAACCTGGCCATTATATATGGATATCTAGGCAGCTAAATTAACATTATAGTAACAGGCTTGGCTGCACAGAGACGACGACTCCTAGTGCCGATATTTACAGAATATACAGGGATTCATTAAGCAGCTTAAAGATGCATAGTTCTGTGTTGCTGGTGGAGGTTTTTCTGATCTGAATAAAAGCTACAGTGACAACCTGCTTGTCAAGTATTTAACTCGACCTTGTCGGGAGAAACACGTTTGGTGCAGCTTTTCTGTAGGAGGCTGCATGTTGTGTACTCTCTTTCATCATTGGGAACTATGTAATATTTGGCAGAACAAAAATAAAGACACACTGATAAATAATGCTTCATTAAATGTATTGCTAGGTTAACACAAACCCTTATTTATGCAAACTGTCTCTGTCATTCTCAGGTATGAGTTGCGGATACGATACCTTCCTAAAGGTTACCTTAGCCATTTTTCTGAAGACAAACCTTCTCTCAACTACCTCTACCACCAGGTGAGACAGGAAGGTGTCCCAGTTGTGAGAAATGCTAACTAGAACAATATTTTGAGTCTATAATGATATCATAAATCATCTTGAACCTGTTCTGTCATACTTAATCTGGTCTGGAACCTTCTGTCTGTTCCATTTTTACTGAGACATGGTTTGAAAGAAATGATGAAAGAGAAGTTAATATGTCATAGGACTGCAACATGTATATGGCTTCTCTTTAAACTACTTTACATCAGTGTTGCTACATCATAGCGTACTATGATGTTCTGTGTTATTCATCCAGGTCAAGAGTGACTACATGCAACATATAGCTGATCAGGTGGATCAAGATGTTGCTTTGAAACTGGGCTGTTTGGAAATTAGGTGAGAAACAAGTTTTCCAGAATATCGCTGAATTGCCATTTGATTCTGCATTAACACTTTGCTCTTTCTGAATTACAGGAGGTTTTTCAGAGAGATGCCAGGAAATGCCCTTGATAAGAAATCAAATTATGAACTACTAGAGTAAGATTGATTTTGTTTGCCTGTGATCTGCTTTAAGACACACTTTTTATCTGTTCAAATATAAATGTGTGGTGTGTTATTCTCAGGAAAGATGTTGGTTTGAGAAGGTTCTTCCCCAAAAGCCTATTGGACTCCCTCAAGGTAAACCCTGAACCGCTGTTGATGCAGGAACCGTCAACTCCTGTTTAAGCTCAGATAACAGAAATGGCAATGACCGAAATTCATTTAGTCTTGCTTCGTCTGCCAGATGAGGTAATGACTGCTCTGCTGAAAGTCCTGACTGATGGGGAGATCAGATGACTAGCTGGCTGACTTTCAAATAATCTGATTGCATGAAATTACGTTAAACCTCCTGTTGTCACTCGTGGGGTTCCTTGTCATTGGTCTGCGTTTTTTGGCTTTCTCGGAAAGACTTAACCATTGTAAATAAACCAAATTCTGTCCCTCAACCCTGTCAGGCAAAGACTCTTCGTAAGCAGATCCAGCAAACCTTTAAGCTGTTTGCCAACCTCAACGATGAACAGAGCATCCACAAGTTCGTCGAGATACTCTCCCCCATCTACCGCTTTGACAAAGAGTGCTTTAAATGTGCATTAGGGGTAAGACCATGCTTGGTTCATAAACTTCATTCGTACGTTTCTCAGCATGCTCTAAAATAGTTAAGCAGATTGTACAGTGAGACCTGATGATGACAACGCCTCCTTTAATTCTGAACTGTCTGTCTTTTTAGTCTAGTTGGGTAATATCAGTAGAGTTAGCTATTGGACCAGAGGAAGGAATCAGCTACCTCACAGATAAGGGCTCGACGGTGAGTAAGGCAAACGGACCACCTAAAAGTCCTGCACTGCTAACATTGTGTTATCAACTTTACACTTAATGAGAACAAGCTACCCCCCCCCCCCCCCAAAAAAACCCCCAACGTTAATATTTTCAACAAAGTGAGTCACAGCTCACATTAACAGTGTCAGCACTGTTGTGATTATAGAAATGAATGACGAATGATATTGGTTTTTTGAAAAAGATTATTTCTGTTAAACTAATTGGAATATGTGCTGTTAAGATATTTGTGAATTGTAATCTTTGTGTCTACCTGTTTTTGATTCTGCAGCCTACGCACTTAGCTAACTTTAACCAGGTTCAGTCCATCCAGTACGCTCCTTTGGAAGACAAAGACAGGAAAGGCATGCTGCAGCTCAATGTAGCAGGAGCTCCAGAGGTGAAAGCGCGTGCACACCTGCACACACACACACTATACTATTTGCTTACTCTCCATTTCAGGGTGGTTCTTAGCTGATAAACCACTGATACGTTTGAGTTTGAACAACAGTTTGACGTAGAAAGTTAGAAATACAAATTTTTCCATGTCCAATAAACTGAGTGAACTTGCTTCTGCTTGCTTAATGTCATGTTTTGGTTTTACATGATCTCCAGCCAAAAAGAAAAGACAATTCTGTAAGGAAAGAGAATAAATGGTCTTGACGGATGAAGGCAGGTGTTGCCATCTGCACTTGAGTGTCAGGCCTTACTAGAGAAACATGAGCCTATCAGGGCTAGTCGAGTGTGTGTGTGTGTGTGTGTGTGTGTGTGTGTGTGTGTGTGCGTGTGTGTGTGCAGTAGATTCTGTGGTGGTAGAGAACGTTAACCCTAATAAAGCTCTCATTGTGTCATTTTGAAGAAGCTCTCTGTCTCACTCTTGCTTTTGTGTGTGTGTGTGTGTGGGTGCGTGTGTGTGTGTGTGTGTGTGTGTGTAGCCCCTCACGGTCACCACGACTTCATTGACGACAGCAGAAAACATGGCTGACTTGATTGACGGGTACTGTCGGCTTGTCTCCTCTGCTGCCCACTCTTTCATTGTCAGAGTCCACAAAGGTAGGACACAACACGATTCTTCTTTATCGTCTCCTCACTATACGCCCATACGGTCATACTTTGGTGTCTTTTGTAGAATGACAATAGGAGACGTGTGTGAAGTTAAATGATGATGATGTTACGTGAAGCAAAGATAAACATTTGCGATTAATACTCCAGGTTGGAATGGCTGTCAGCCATCTTTCATGCACTAGACAGGTTTGATTGTGCCTGATGAGGCTTTATACTTTGTCACTTTGAATCACCAGCATGTGTTTGTCCAGTCTATTCTAAAAATACCCGTCTACAAAGAAGTGATAGTCATACGGCCTTTCTCCTCTATGTATCATATATGTGTTCATTTTATCTCTGTAGACGGGGACAGGGCGCTGCCTTCCATCCCAAAGTAAGTCTACAAATCCTTTTTGTCTCATTCAAGTTGTTTATACAGCGAAATAAATGTTTCAGCGAATTATATGTATGTTCTCCCCATGTCCGCGTGGATTTTCCTCCCACCTCCAAAAACATGTGATTTAGGTGAAACGATTACTCCAAATTGTCTGTAGGTGTGAGTGTGTCCGTGTGTCGTTGTCTCTCTCTTAAACTCTTAAATGTTTGAATCTGAAAGCTGCCTCCTTAAAACTGCTTATATCCTGTGCAATTTGAAATGACCTAAATCTAAAAACAGCTTGATTTTGATAAAAATGTATTTATTTAATTTCCTATACGATGCAAAGAAGTTCATAATAAAATATAGACTTCTCTCGTTCAGATGAAGAAGGGTCCTCCGTTCCACTGGTTACACTCCTATTTTCATGACCTCATTCAGAATTCACTGGTTTATCTTGCATGGTTGTGTCTTTCTGGTCCAGGGTGTCGAATCATGAGAGGCGGATGGAAAAACGGATGGACGGCGTGCGGACCAGAGCAGTTTGTGTCTCCGGTACATCCTTGTCTCTTTTCTCCTTTCCTGTCGGTGTGTTTCCGTCCTGCTAACGTGCCTCTCTGTCTGCTGCTCTAAATGTCAGGAACGACAGTGGCTGCTCAGAGCTGATAAATGCTTCACAGATATGTGTGCTTCCCTGTCACCCCTATAAAGTCTCATCTGTTGGCAGTGAAGAGCCCGCATGGAGAGCTTTAGTCTCTCACTCTGCCAGAACTGTCCTCTGACAAACTCACTCACTCAGCATTAAATGAGAATGACCTCTGTGTAATTCCTATGCCCTTATTTATTTATACAACCGTAGAATGAATTGTCCCTTCTCTTTCCCACTGTGTGTGTTCTTCTTGTTGTGCTGCTGCAGGTCACACTAGTGGCGACGGTAAACAACATTCCTTCAATTAATCATCTTATATTAGTAATCCAGTAGAAATCCTTGTTTACATTTAATGATAGTGTCTGTGTGAATAGTTTCGTTCTCTCTGTCGCTCTCTCTTTGTTTCAGCTTTATCCATGACTCAGTCTGTTTTTCTGTGGAAAGAACAAACCTTTCCATCCTTCCCCTTTCCATCCCTGCTCTTTCCTCTCCTCTCTCTCTCTTCTCTTCCCCTCCATTGTTAGCCTTTCTGTCTTTTCTTTTGCCTTGCATTCTTAGTCTGTGACTTTTGTATCGTACTCGAAATTCTAACTTGCTTTGCATGTGTTTGGAGTCGGATATGGTGACAGTCTTTTGGAAAGGTACTTCTGTGTAATGATGGTGTCTTACTCCTTTTGTCTGTTAATGTATTTTCATGTTCTTGAATTGCATGCAGATATTGTTGACTTGTTTTACTGGCAGTGTCTTCAGTGTGTATGTAGTTTATGTTATAACCCTTTTGGATCATAAAGTGGGATTTGCCAAAAATGTATTATTAATTAATGTGAATACCGTCTATGATCTTCAGCTTATTTGGAATGTTAGTTTTGAGCTCATCCATTCTTTACTTCTCTTATCTTCCCTTTGTTTGTCACCAAGTGAGACTTGATGGTCATGAACTCTTTCTCATCCTATTTTTCTCTGGCTCTGCAGAAACCGATGACTACGCAGAGATCATAGATGAGGAAGACACTTATACCATGCCTTCAAGTAAGCAGTTTTCTCCTTTTTGTGCTGTAATAAAGGTCATAATCCAGTCAAACTTTCACAAATAAACTGTCAACACATGCACAAATAAACTGTGCATGTGTTGTTTCACTTCTATTTAGTGTTTTAATTTCTGTTTAAAACTAACACTTTGTCCTCTTGGTAACTAATGGTGTGTTTTCTGATGAGGAGCACTTTGGTTGTCATTGACATTTAGTACTTCCAGTTCCTCCACAGTATAATGAAGATCACCAGTAAAGCATATCTGTACTCACAGCTAGTTATTTCTTTCTCCTATCACTAACTCATTTCCCCCAGAATACTATGGACTAGATCAAGGTAATGACTGGAACATGTCATGAATCTGTTTGTAATGCGATGGCTCTTTGATATAGTTTCTGTGGTCCTTATTTTGTGTTTGCTTGTAAGTGTAAAATAAAATCCTGAATTTATTTTATATCTGTAAGCCTTTATTTTGATCCTCTGTTGACCTGTGATGTGTTGTCAGTTTGAGTCGAAAGATAGCTTCAGAACTAAGTCCAGCTTGTTGAACAAGGTCCTTAATGTGTATTTTAACATGACAGCACCTCAACAGGATATTAGGTGTATTATGTAACTAGGCACGCTGACTCAGCATATACCTAATTCCAACTCTGGCCTGGGGGAGGGAGTGCAGAGAAGCTTTTAAATACAGTAACACTAAAAATGCCGATCATTAATTATGGTCAGTTTTACATGTTGTTCCATTCCCACTGAAGGCTTTTTATTGCACTGAATAGTCTTCATGTGTGCATTTGTAATGGCCACAGTTTACATGAGAGGTCCTGTAAACCTATAGCGCACAGTTATGAATAGAGCAGCAATTATGTGCTCTATTCATCGATTCCTGTGTCAGTTACACGGATGAAGTCAGGTAAACATTGTATTTCCTGCCAGGTAAAGCAAACTACCTGCCGCTCATCAGCCAACATTTTTCAGAGGAGAAAAACGGACGTAGCACATTGAAAATCCCTGTTTGATCATGCAAACATCAAACTGGTCCTATATCAGCCTGTGAGCAGAGCATTTCAGCTCACAGGCTTCAATCCCGATCATCTTGTGAGATGCTGGCTGTCTGCATTACATGATGGCATGTCTGGCTGTGGTTCCGTGACGCTGTCGCTGCATGTTTTCGACAGTGAGCTACTGCAATAATAGCTAAGCTTGTCAGAGTAGGAAAATACTTCAATTGGTTTTATATTGACATTCAAGAATACTTAATACCGGTACTTTGTAATGCTATATAACTCCTAGCAACAATCACTTGTTCCAACCCTGTGAAGGAGGGACTTCACCAAACCCTGTACACCGTTTTGCACTCTGACAAGCTTCGTAATTGCAAGACCGGAGAATCTATGAAGGTGAACTGATGTGTGTTTTATAATCTAAAGGTCTGCTCTCTTTGACCTTATTTTCTTGTCTGCATCTGTGCGTGTGCTCATGTCCGTGTATGTTGTGAACCCAGCACGGGACTATGAGATTCAGCGGGATTGTATTGAGTTGGGGCGCTGCATAGGTGAAGGCCAGTTTGGAGACGTCCACCAAGGAGTCTACATCAGCCCGGTATGTTGTTTCACCTGCACAAACGCTCGATTGTCTGTAGCTGTTGATTTGTAGCTTCTCCAGCTGTTATTTAGCTGTAGATGATTTTGCTGAATACATTGAATGTACCTGAGTGTGTGTATGTGTTTGTGTTTCCTGCAGGAGAACCCAGCCTTGCCTGTGGCAGTAAAGACATGTAAGAACTCAACATCAGACAGCGTCCGGGAAAAGTTTCTCCAAGAAGCATGTAAGTCGTGTGTGTTTGTGTGTCTCCAGTGTTACCAGCTAACCATGTTTCTTGTTCAAGAATTTGCACATTGTTTTTCTCATCAAAGAAAACTTTTGAACCCTTGGTCCGTCTTTTATGTCCCTGCAGTGACCATGCATCAGTTTGACCACCCCCACATTGTGAAGCTGATGGGCGTCATCACAGAAAACCCCGTCTGGATCATCATGGAGCTCTGCACACTCGGGGAGGTGGGGCAAAAATAAGAAATAGTTTTGAGAATAATGCTATTTGTGTTATGGATCCATGGACATGTTTAAATTTAAAATTACATTTTTATAAAGTAAGCATTGAGACGTCCAATATTTATTGAGCATATGGCTATTTCTTTTAATATTTATTGTGTGACATTTTAATTTCATTTGAACTTCTAGAGTTTTAAAAATGCCAGCAGCAAAAAACCAAGTCTTGAATGATTTTGGTCTTTTCGGGATATAATCAATCAATGATTCAAATGTGTATTTATTTCTGTTTATGCTGGTTGATATTGGTTTTCATAAACCCACATGAGCAGGGAAAATGGCACGTAACTGCTGTGTGCTGCTTTACTTCAATGTACTTTTATGGTTTACACAGATTGTTTTGTCGAAAAGGTGGATAATGTCCCTGCTGACTTTTCCACACTTAGTTTCAGTTTATTGTTGCAATAATTTAAATTCCTTTTCAGTTTTTTACTCATTTTATTGTTGTTACCTCTGCTGTTCTTCTCTCTTACTTCCTGCCCTTTTTATGTCCTCTCTTATACCACATCTATTAATCACAGTTCTAATATAACATTTATAATATACTGTCCTGTCCCTCATACCCATTTGTTTGTTTCTTGTGTTGTTCTCCATAGTTACGGTCATTTCTCCAGGTGAGGAAGTACAGTTTAGACTTGGCCAGTCTCATCTTGTACTCATACCAGCTCAGCACGGCACTGGCATATCTGGAGAGCAAGCGTTTTGTGCACAGGTATAGCTAAGGGTCTCTAGCATGTTAGGGTAAAATCAGATTAGATCATTTTCCAAGGGCCAATATCTTTTCTCTCCTTAGGGACATTGCAGCACGGAATGTGTTGGTGTCTACAGTGGACTGTGTGAAGCTGGGGGACTTTGGTTTGTCACGGTACATGGAAGACAGCTCCTATTACAAAGGTGAATACTACCTCTGTACATGTATAGTTCCATAAATGCACTCTTTGCTGTCTCAGTTGAACTTTCTGTGATCTATAGTAACACATCAGTACTATTTGGACTGGCATGAACTGAATGTAATACAGTTGATCCCTTTTTTCAGCATCTAAAGGTAAACTTCCCATTAAATGGATGGCTCCAGAATCCATCAACTTCAGGCGGTTTACCACAGCCAGTGACGTCTGGATGTTTGGTAAGGTCAAGTCTGTTGATAGATTTCTTTTGTCACTTCAGATGTTTACTTTTAAATTGACATTTCCTTTGCTTTAGCAACATTTAAACGTCGATATAAGTGTCTGTCAATGATTGAGTTTTCCTCTCAACACAGGCGTCTGTATGTGGGAGATCCTGATGTTCGGCATTAAACCATTCCAGGGTGTGAAAAACAACGATGTAATCGGCAGGATAGAGAACGGCGAACGACTCGCTATGCCCCCGCAGTGTCCTCCTACTCTCTACAGCTTGATGACAAAGTGTTGGTCGTATGATCCCAGCAAGAGGCCACGCTTCACCGAACTCAAAACACAGCTAAGGTATGTGCTTAATGAAATCGGGTTTGTGAGTCTGCTTGTGTTGTTCCAGAATGTGGAGGCTGTTTGGTTTGTATCTCAAGGACACACTGACTTATTGAAACACTTGGACAGGTGAAGCTCTGCCTCTGGAGTGTTGAAGTGATCCTTACATCGTTCTAACAGCAGGTGTCACTGTCTACTCCACTTGTCTTGGTAGATAGATCACAGCATATAACCCTGACACTAGTGGCGGAGATGAAGAGACTGAGGTTCTCATTTGGAGTAAGAGGTTGGATAGGATTAGAAATGAGGCAATAAGAGGGACAGTGAAGGTTAGACGTTTTGGAGACAAGGTCAGAGAGGACAGACTTTGATGGATTGGACGTGTCCAGAGGAGAGACAGGGACTATATCGGTAGGAGGATGTTGAAGATGGAGCTATCAGGGAACAGGGCTAGAGGTAGACCCAGGAGAAGATGCATGGACGTAGTGAGGGAGGACATGAGAGTGGCTGGTGTTGGGGAGGACGATGCAAAGGACAGGGTGAAGTGCAGAAAGTTGGTTTGCTGTGGCGTCCCCTTGTGGGACAAGCTGAAAGTACAGTAGTAGTAGTTGAGTCTGCCAAGAGGGGCGACGATCACATTATAAAAAGAATAAATTAAAAGTGGATGAAGCTCGAATACCATGTACGATGTCATTTCCGAGTACAAATACAGACTAGTAAAGGAAGAATAAAAGAAAAAGACTCAAATACTGAGTTACACTACAGAAACTATTATATTACTTGTTCATCTTTATTCTCAGTGCTGTAAAGTAGGATGGGCAGGTAGGTAGAAGGAGTGAAGCAAACATGATTCAGCAATTCAGACTCATTCAGACATGAACAAACCTGTAGTTTTATGGGAATTATACATCTCATGCTAAGACAGAACACAAAGACATAAATAGTGGTGGTGCTGAGTTAAAGGGTGAATGAGAGCAGGGTTTGCATAGCAGCAAACTGATTACAATGGAAAGTGAATGAATTTCTTGTTGAATGTGAGCTTCAGCAGTGGCCTTTTGACTGACTCTTTTGGGGGGCTGCTCATCAATATGCAGATGTTAGCGCAGGCTCATATTTAAAGTGCAGTTGTTTTAAATGACATAAAATGTTGACTCCAATTTGCAAACACTGTGAGACATGCATTGCTTACATGTAGTCGAGTGAATGCAGTTAAAATGTCACTCGATAAAAAATCACTTCTTAGTCATTTCAAAAATAGCATCTAAAATAATTAATTACGTAACCGTGTCCATCACTCGGCACTGATGAGGGAAGGTGGAGCTCGCGTGTCTCGCGTTTTCCTGTCTCTGCTTGCTTTTCCGGTAAACTCTCGGTTGAACAAAGGACAGATTGATGACCACGTTCGATAAAAAGTGATGAAGTAGTGACGTAGAACGGGCTTCACTGTTTGAGATGTGAGGTCCAAAATCATGCCTGCAAGCGCCGCCTCTCACCACAGGTGCCAGTGAAGAGGAAAATCCAACAGACAATATTTGGAATTAACCAGGAAAGACTAAATATGAAATATGTGCCTTTTTTAAATATTTTCCCGGACAGAGTGGAAGAGCAGAACATTCAACAGTGCAACACGCCTCCATCATCATTTCCTCCACTGTGTGCATTCTCTCTCTGCCTTGTTCTCCTTCTCACAAACATAGCAGGAAAATAAAAGCACACGTTTAACTCCTGTGGTTTTACGAGTTTGCTTAACACCGGCATGCGTCACACTATAAATTCCGCCATGATTACACTTCCATTTCTCTCTATTCCCTCAGCGTTCTGTTCTCTCTCTCTCTCTTATGTCTACTCCACATTCTCTATTCTACCCTTTCAGTCTGGGTTCTCTTTTCTTTTTTTTTTATCCTCTCCAACCCTCATTCACCTTTTTATCGGTCATCCGGGTCTCACTAGGAGGTTTGCTCATTAGTGTGACGTGAGCACAGTATGTTTGCGGTTGTATATCTTAATGAGCTGGAATCCTGCTGTAGAAAGTATGTGTGACCTGCCCTCAACGAAATATACGTTGGCATGAACTAATGGTGAGAAACCCTCACGGTGCCCCATCATACCAGTGTCTTAGAAACCAAGTCAATATTGACCATGTTAACTGTAGTCATTGGCTATTAATAGGGGAAAGTTATAACATATAAGGTTAAACAGTTTGGTTTGCTTTGGCTGCCTTTTATATCATAATATCAATTATAGGGCAGTGCTGCCAAATATGCAGCTCTCAGCTACTAGAGTTTTCCTAGAGGGTGGGCCAACCTGTGTGTGTGTGTGTGTGTGTGCGTTTACACAGTGGGCAACTGCCAGGCGCTAAAGAACTGAAAGAGAGCGAGAGAGAGAGAGAGAATAGACACAGAATGAAAGAAGTAAGAACATGTAAGTAGAGCTGCAGCTTTGGCTTCCCTGGTTGGAGCTTGCAGCTCCTGACTCTCAGATCGTTGGTTCCGGTGACCGAGTCGAACAGAACGACTGTCTGGACGTCGTCTGGCTCCGGTGGATTGGCCTGTTCTTAAGGTATTGTGTTGTCTGCTCGCAGCTTTACCTGCGAGCATCTTGTTCATTTCCCTTTTATTCAGCATCACCTCTGTCGGTATACAGTAAAGGTGTTTAAGCCATGTGTGTGTCCTGATGAGGGACAGGCCCTATCAGGAGACAGCCTCTGACAGGTGCAAGGACACAGACCCTCACAGCAGGAGACAACAGAACAGGAGGGCAATGATGTTACTAGAAATAGCTCTTACCCATGCCAGATGGTAGCAGTGTGGGGTGTGTTGATCGGGTTTTCAGGAGCCATCACTTCTGAGCAGCAGTTCTGAGTTTGCTTGAGCAGCAGTTTTCCTAAGGAAAAGGTCAGTAAGGATCATTTTAGCGACACGAGCCAGTATGGATGTGGAATGGTTCTCTGCTTTTGATTAACTTTTTTTTTTATTATTATTAATTGTATCCTAAGAATTTCTGTCTTGTTTTTGCTGATACAGCAAAGAGATGTTAGTGACGAGTAAAAGTTGAACCACATTTAGTCTTTTGTAAGACAAGATGATGGAATGAAAGTACATGTTGTGTACGCCCAAACTGGTTGGAAGCGGCTTGAATTGTAATTATTGTTACATGGCTGTGTAATATTACTGGGAGTTTCTGTAGAGATCTGGGTGAACTATGATTGCAGCGAGAACCTGATCAACACAGCGTTTCCCGCAGGGTTTAATTTGCTTTCAGAGCAGAATTGAAAGTGTTTTTGACAACGAACAAATGGTGCGAGTTAGAGCAGATGTTAGAGCAGATGTTAGAGCTCTAACGCTCACAACAGAGTGATCGTCCTCTTCGAGAGTGATCTGGCTGTCTGACGCGTTTAGCTGCGGTCGTTGCTGCTGAAGCTGGAACTAACTATTGAGGACAAATAACTTATCATCACGCTGGTGATTTAGTTATTGAATAGCTCTTTTGTCTTCCTAAATAAAATGCTTGAATGCGGCGTTTGTTTACGCAGGTCGTCATTGTTTATATTGACCTTTGAAAATCAACACAGTTTACTATGATGCGCACATCTGGAAAGGGGCGGTACTTTCTCGCACCACCATTGTCCTCTGATTTGTTTTAACACATTCAACACGATAACTTGAATAAGATGCTTGGTGATGATTGAAATATGTTTGATTACAGACATTAATATTCCATGAGGTGCTGACGGAGACATTAAATTATGACGTAACAGTCTGATTACTTCCATATTAAAGCACCTATCCCTGATTGCTGGGCACCAGGAGGCTTTTTTGTGGCATCATCTTGTTTCATGCTTTGTTTCCAGCACTATATTAGAGGAGGAGAAGCTCCAGCAGAAGGAGAGGAACCGGATGGAGATGAGGAGACAGGTCACGGTTTCGTGGGACTCCGGAGGGTCTGATGACGCGCCACCAAAAGTAAGATGCGACTAAATCTCATGTTTCTGCTTTTGTGCAAGTGGACTACTTGTGCATAGACTATGTACTATGGCATGTTGTAATTCAAAGCAATGCCATTGGTTTGCATTCAGAATGACCATTTGTCAGGCTGCTTCGGTGGATGCGCTGCTTGCAAGAATGTGTTAAGTGTAGAATTCACGCAGTCGCTATAAATACTTGAAGAACTTTGTAGGTTTTGTGCAAATATATCTCTTAACCGCCGACAAAACAACAACAACAACCAACAAACAGAAATGCACAACGGCACACTCGTAGGCAGAGAGAAATAATTAACAGAAAAGCAGTAGATTGTTATTCAGTCAGGATTCTGCCATCAGGAGTCAAACGGTGCAGAAACGTTTGATACAGAGCTTGTTTGCGCTGCACTGTAAGCCTTGTGGCGTCACGTCTGTCCTTATTTAGTCTCACACATGAAGAAAAACGACACTCTTTAAAGCTTATGTTGCATTAAACCACAGCTCCTGTTCTTTATGGATCCCGACAGCTTGATTTTAAGAACTGACTTTCTGCACTTAATGTTTTGCTTAAATTACAAAACATTCTTCAACGTTAAATCTAATTACAAATTCGTGCAAAATATATATTTTTAAAGGTTTTTTCAAGCCACATAGTTTTTATATTCTCTGCATGCAAGATCTACCGGTACTTGCCTTTTCTTCCCACAAAGCTGTGTCTTGAGATTCATTTTCTATTATCCTCTACACATTTTGGAAAAAATAAATAGGCGTGACTGTCCTATCCTCATCCTTTCAATCTGTCTCCCCGTCGTTATTGCTTTTTTCCCCCTCCCTCCATTTTAGATTGGGTATTCCCATGGAATCCTACTGCTTCTACAGGCGAAGGGAAGATTCAAACTTCCAAGATATCATTTGGCTGGTGTTTAAGAACCTTTTGTCTGTCTGTGTGTGAGCATCACACCCTGCTGTGCCTGAGTCTGGAGCATCCGTTTGTCCTCGGTTACGTTTTCTTGTCTGCTTCTTTTTGTCTTTCCTTCTTTCCTTTTTCTTTCCCTGTCTCCCTCCACCCCTGTTTTTTTTTTGTTTGTTTGTCTGTTTCCCCCCACGTGTCTGTCTGTCTTGCTGTCGGAGGTGTGGTCCAGAGAAAGCTACTTTGAGAGGCTGTGGAAGGTAGAGGCTACAGCACTGCTAGAAATGAACTCTGTGTTAAAGATGCTTGCGTCATTTTGAATTTCATTCCAAGGAGGCAAAGTGTTCCATCATCAACCTTCAACAGCTTCATCTCAACAAATCACCAGAAACCAAGACGGGAAGTGAGGCTGTAGGTTCACCAAGCACCTCTGGATTAACTTGGATTAAGCAATTTGCGTAAAACAGTTTAGAAATAGGCTTCCTTTTTCAAAACTTTTTTCATCATACTATTCTTCAGCGTGCAACCCTTTAAAAAAAAAATCTAAAAATTAAAAAAGGCCAGTGTTTGAAGGCGATGTCTTTGGTGAACATGCAACGACAACACTTGACGTAGACCTACATAACATCTAAGGAATGACTTCAGGGGTCTGTCATCACAGATGTTAACATTAATAATATCAGTTCTCCACGGTGACTGGTTTTTAACAGAGACCATAGTTAGCACCAGTTCGACTAACTTGGACTTGCAGCCCAGTGGGTGTTTCCTGTTTTGATTGACAGCTAACCCAGCCACACAAACAGCTCCTGGAGGTTTGCGTGTCGATCTCCTGAATGGCCCAGTCTCTCGTCTTCCGGTGTTCCGTTTGGCTAAAATGATGAACAAGCATTTTAACAGTATTTTTATTCCCCCCCCCCCCCCCCCCCCAATCTGCCTTTCTATTTCTCAACCTTCGCTCCCCTCTTCATCTTTTTCTTGCCGTCTGTCTGTCTTTCGGCCTGTAGCCCAGTAGACCAGGCTACCCCAGTCCTCGCTCCAGTGAAGGATTTTACCCCAGTTCCCAACATCCTGGACACTACCAGGTACAGAGATGAAGTCCAGAGATGGCAGGGGATGAAATGCTATGTTGCTACTTGTGCTTGGCATGCAGAAAGTACATAAGTGTGATTTGGATATAATTAGGTGTTCAAATTGAACCAATCACCAGCCTGAAGCCATCAGTATTTTGGGTTTTAGTCTGCCAAGGTATTTCTAAACACAGAGGGTAACTTGTGACTGGACTTCTTTCAAAGAGGGTAATTATTCAGATTGATTTAGATAAATCATGAAAAGATTAATCGGGGAATAAACATGCAATAGATAAGCACGTCAGGATTAATCAGAATATGACTGTCTCTCTTTCTTGTCATTCCTGGCTCAGATGGCAGGGTACCCCGGCCCTCACACACTCCCCTCTGTACCCAGCGCCCTGTACCCCCAGCAAGCTGCCATGCACGACGCGCATCACGCACACACACACCCCCGCCATCACGTCCACGCACACTTGCACGCTCAGCTCCTTCCCCACCCGCACGGACATGACGCTGCAGTGTGGGGCTCTGCTGTGGAGGTAGGAAGCCAGGCACACGCTCGTGCATACACACTCTGTTACAGTGTGGAAATACACACGCAGCAAAGCTTTTGTCATGCGAGGGACTCTGCAGGTTGTTATCCAAATCGCCAATGGCACAAAAACAACCCTGTTTTGCCCAATATTAGTGAGTGTGTGTCCGTCATCTCAGTTCTCATCAGTTTTGTGTACCTGTGTGTGTACGTTTCTTTTTGTGTGTGTGTGTGGTGTACATATCTGTTGCTATGCTTGTCTTCTGTTGCGTGTTTGTGTATATAAATGTGCGTGTGTGTAGGACAGGGCAGTAGACACACAGCAGTGTATAGGCCAGCAGTGCCTGTTAATGGAAGAACAGCTGGTGATACAACAGCAGCAGATGGAGGAGGACCAGAGGTGGCTGGAGCAGGAGGAGAGGCTACTGGTAACACACACACACGTTAAATACACACACTAATGATGAGAAACGACTGCAGTTGCTCTATTTTAGCTAAATATTATGCATCAAATCAAACATTTTACTGACTGGATTATGGAGAAGTGGTTGTGGGAGTCGTTTTGTTGTGTGATATGTGCCTGACTGTGTGTTGTTATCCTTTCATGGAATGCAGAGGTGTCTTTTCTGCCAGTTGTGTTGAGACACTTATTTTAATTTCTGTCATGCATGTCTTGTTGTATTTTGTTAATGTAATTATGATGATATCACAGTTAATATAAGTGGAATAAATGTAAAAAGATAATAAGTTGGAATTCCATTTTCCCGGTTTACCCTAAAAAAGTCATGAGAACATTAGAGCTGATTCGGAACGCTGTAGCCAAGACGTCAGGTCACATGACCCCGCTGGCTTCCTGTTTGCTGAATAATTGATTCCAAGTTGCTTTACTTGTTTATGGAACTTGAATGTCCTTGGCCCTAAATGTGCAGCACACTGAAGGGCGCTATGGAGTTAAGTTGATTAAATTCATTATGACTGACTCGCTTTTCCAGTGAGTCTCACACACTAAGAAATGAACATGGCTGCTGTCTAGACTCGAGTTTTGATCCTCTGACAAGAAGAGTCAGGGTTCAAAAGTGACAATGTTTCTGTGGGTTACATATTTCTGTGAACACTGAGGAATCTGTTAGGGGTTTTTGCTCTCAACTCGTATAGTGTGTGTGTGTGTGTGTGTGTGTGTGGCCTGGGTGAATTCCGTGCTAATGATGGGCTTACAGAATCTGACAGCCGAGTCAACAGCCCGTCTTTGACCCACAGCCACTAACTAACACGTCACAAGATTTCTGAAAGCCCTGGGAGGTGCACTCCCACATGTGTGTGCTTCCTTGGCTGGTTGGCTTTTATAATGCATTAGGGTGGGGGCAAAGAAGAGGTGGGAGAGGGGGCAGAATGGTTGAAAAAGAGGGGTTGACATTTTTGTAACGCTGACGGCTCATTGGCAGCAGCTCCATCCCTCCTCCTCCTCCTCTTCTTCCCGTTCTGCATGGGTCAGAGTCAGCTATAAGCGTGCTGGAGGCAGGGAGCTGGAGTTTAATCTGCAGGCTTTTCAATGAAACCTCTGGTACAGAGGAGGGGCCACGCCACACGGTCCAGCACTCGGTGGTAGGAGCGGACGGAGAGATGCAGAGAGAGATCGAATAGAGTTGGAACAGGACAGAGAAAAGTAGTTTAATACAGACGACAGCATAACAACCGGCGCACAAAGCGCTCGTCACACGACTTTGATGAACTCCAGGGCGATGCTGGTCTTCAAGTCCTGTCTCGGCAAACTGGTAGGAAAGGAAAGGTGTGAGGGGGACACGTTTGTTTTGCTGGGTGTGTAGTTGTGTTTGAGTGTTGTTCTATTTTGGTCTTGTCTGTTCTCAAAGTTTGTGTCTTTTGGAAAAAAGAGTCCCAACTGTAAATTGAGGACTTCTCTCACTGTGATCTCTGATCATAAGCAAAATGAGGCGAAACGGTTTGAGTCTCACCTTATAGGTGCGTGGATATATCATTTCGACTTGTGTTTGTACAGAAACCAGACTCTAGAGGCTCCAGAGGAAGCCTGGACAGAGAAGAAGGTGGACTCCAACCGCCAGTAAGTCACTCCTTCCTTTTTTTTAATCTCCATCCATCTCACCGGGTCGATGTTGATGCATGCAGTAGGATGTGCTCATCAATACGGGGGCTGAACTGTCCTGGATGAATTTCGCCTGACCAACATGTATGTGACACATCTAGCGTTAACGAAGTAAAACTGAGTTTAGTTAGATGCCATCTAGTGTTAACTAAGTAAACCCCAATCACATAAAATAATGCAGGAAATCTTTCTGTTGGTGTTTTCCACAGAGGAGGTAGCAGGGGTCCTCCTTGTGGTCGGACTTCCTGCAACTGCAGCTTGTGTTCTGTTTTTACTAAAGCGGAGTGGAATGGTACGGGGACAGGAAGTGACCTGGTGGGGATGAGGCCAACAGTGACGGGTCAATGGATTCCCACATCCACAGTTATTAATAGAATACTTTACATGTAAACAAGAAGTCTTAGAGTTGCAGTAACTCGGCATGCTGGGTATTACTGTCTCTCACAATATAACGGTATGATTTTGACAGTGTTGACAGGCTGGAGGATTTTGTCGTTACACACAGTTAAAATATGTCCTAAAAGTAAATGGCCGGCTGGCAGAAAGGAGTTTCAGCTTCCTCAACTTTCACCTGATGCCTTTGATAAATCAGAAGAAAGGGTTTGCATTTTGGACTCGATCTTTGTTTGCATTTTGGACTCGATCTTTGTTTGTTTTTTTTGACAGGTGCGTTTTCACATCTGTCCTTGTAGCTCAAAACTATTAATTGTGTAATTAAGTGATGAATCAGCGGCCCTAATCATATGGAGACATGAAAATATGCTGCAGCATCAGTCCATGCAAAAGAAGATTCATGATTCTAGCAGGTGTGATCGCTTACGAGTTAACCACACACTTGTTTGCACTGGGAACTGTGTGTTGTTTTTTTTGAACAGTGGCAAATGCACATTTTCACCTCACAACATGCATTAGTGATTGCCAGCTTTGGCCACCACCAACACAGATATGGTTGAGCGATATCTTCACCACCATTTCTCTTCTGGATTTTTTTTTTTTTCATAACGAAAACATGGGCTGTTTTTTCTTGAAGTTCGGTGCAGCAAATTTAGTTCTCCTCGTGCTAAAAGGTCTTTCCATCAGCGCTTTACTGTGAATTTGTCCCACGTGTGTGACTTCGGAGGGCTGAACACAGAGTTGAATGTTGATCTTTGCTGTCTTCTTGATGCCGGCAGAAGTAAGATGTTATAGCAGACTGAAGTTGCCATGGGACAGATATTTTTGTCCCTGTAATTCGTCTCTCCGCATGTCCTGCTCCTCCCATTAGAATGGCTGTGGTTTGTGGTGGGAAACGCTCCCTCTTTTTTTGTGTGTGTGTGTGAGAGAGAGAGAGAGAGAGAGAGACATTTTGTAGTGAGTTTCCTGAGTATTTTCGGGTTTTCAGACCACGATGCTGATCGTACTGAGGCTCTGGAAGCCGTTGTGTTGTTTATTCACACAATGAGGACCGCCAGAGGCCTTCAAGCTTGCTGAACAACAGTTACAGCGACGTAAATGCGTGACAGGGGCCTCCGTGGCGTCGGTTACGCTCAGTCATTGAATCATGAAGACCTGCTGCAGTTTCTTGTCTGGATGGAAACGGGAGCACCAGCAAAGGAAACATGTTTTTGTTATCCTTTTGCAGCCAGACAGCATGTTTAACATATCCAGAACAGACCACACGCCAGCGCCAGCGGAAACGGCTGCTGTCCTGGAGATGGCTGTGAATTCCTGTTTTACAAAATCCAATTAAGACACTGTGCTGTGTGACGAGAACATTAGATGCCCTGCCTGCTTTTACAAAGTGTGATGTCTGTGAAACTACTGATTACGTTGACTGGGCTCTTAGTAATCATATTTATTTTTTTTGCTGTTGTGTGTGTTTGTGCAGCCGGGAAACCAGCACATATACCAGCCCGTTGGCAAAGCAGGTAATTAACAGACCGATAACGATCTGGAGTTACAGCACCACAACCGCTATTGTTTTATTCTCACTTCTTTCTCTCGCCTAACCCCAAATAACCATGTTCGTCACACATATAGCGTTACATGGCTATATTGTAGTAGAAGATCGTCTGTCTGTGTCAGCATCTGCTCAGTTTCTTCCTGAATATGACGGATCGGGCTGTGGTAGTCAGACTGCACATCATGCCCAATATGCTGAGTGAATATACCCGTCCGTCAAGCAGCCAGAGAAAAGTTAATATTTAGATTTTTATTCGGTTTATAGTCTTACATCTCAACGTTTGAAAATTTCCGACCGACTCTTTTATACAATTATATTGAAACGTTTGTTCAACCAAAACCTTCTGGTTTTGTAATCATCAGGGTAATTGTGGCATGAAAATCTCCTGTCATGGCTACGAACACTGTGAAAAGTGAGATTGTTTTGTTTCCTGCAGAACATGCAGCACCCCCAAAGAAGCCCCCTAGACCTGGGGCTCAGAGCCAAGTGGGAAGTCTGGCTTGTCTGAATACTGGAGACAGTTACAATGACGGCGTCAAGGTACGCACAAAACTCAGTGTGGCACAAAGACGAAGGGAAGATGCTTCCCCACAAGCATGCTTAGAGACACGCTAATTAAAAAGAACACTTAATCAACATTGACGAACTGAGAAGAAACCTTTTCCCAGTAAAGGTTGCACGTTTTGTAATGTTTAGAGCGTTAATATTTTTTTTCTTGTCCTTCGGCTGCTCCCTCTCCCTTCCTCCCCTCCTCCTGCACCCTGCCTTACTGTTGACCCCTAGCCCTGGCGGGTAAGCAGCACACCGTCTGTGTGTGTTTACTGTGCGTCTTGTCTGATTGCTGGCCACAAAAGAGATTCATTTGGTGCTTTATTTATAAGTACGGTACTTCAGGTTTTTCTGTCCATCATATTAAACCATCTGCACTATTTCCAGTTAAGGAGGTAAAGACGTCTTTCTTCCTGAGTTTGTCTTTGGTGTCACGTGTATTGTTTCGACTATTTTTTTACTAAAATCCAAATCTGCAGAGTTGTTTTTGTTTATGCTAACAATATTTAACCCTGTCACACTGTACATTTTTCGTTTTAGACAGATTTTCTGGTCACACAGGCTGGGGGGGGGAACAGCCTTCCCAGGCCGTGATGTGTGCACGGTTCAGAGCAGCAAACCTTTGACAGGCCAGGAGAATTAAATACAACTGGTCCTCACTTAACGACGGAGTTACGTTCTGAAGACGCCGCCGCTGAACGATTTCATTGTTAAATGCTTTGTGTGGTTACATTTTTTTCAATTCGCATATGTATAGGCCATTTATGCTGTACATGTGTACAATGTACGTATTCATACAGCAAACCGTGCGTTCTGCTCCTCATATCAGCGATTCCTTGTCGCCAAACACGTTTTTTAAATTCCCGAAGACCCATCGTAGCTCTGAGTCGTCGTTAAGTGAGGAACATCTGTATGTAAATAATATCAAATGGCCAAAGACACAGCAAAGAGAGAGGATGGTGAAAGTTCAGACAACAAATGTGAGAAATGATGCAGGTTCATTAAACGCCTGTGGGATTAGCAAAATGTCAATTTAAGATAAATGGATTTTTAAGACTTGATCTATCAAGTTTTACATAAATTTGTTTTATTCAACTGTTTCTGGTTTGTGTTACTCATCTAGTGGTTAGAATAGAGAACTACCGTACATGTGGCGTTTTGTTCCGTCATTCATTCAGCAATTATCGTCCCATTGTCTGCATTTAGGAAAAGGCATGATTCACACGTGCCTCTCTGATCATGTGGAGTTTGTAAAGTCAACTATCAACAGTTCTTGACTGACTTTATACAGGAGCACTCATATTTTTCGACAGCATTGTCTCACTTCACACGCATACCACCCGGTCAGCCAGTAGCTCATAGCTTCTTGTCCTCTCATGGTTCAGCTGCAGCCCCAAGAGATAAGCCCACCCCCCACCGCCAACCTGGACCGCTCCAATGACAAGGTGTATGAGAACGTGACGGGGTTGGTCAAAGCAGTGATTGAGATGTCAAGCAAGATCCAGCCGGCTCCTCCAGAAGAATATGTTCCCATGGTCAAGGTACGCAGCAGAGTTGGCTTCAAGCTAATTTTCAACATATACAGAATGCAGTATTTTATAAATGCCACATAAGCATGCTTGTGTAATTATTTTCTTTCTTCTTTGTTGAATGTTCTGTGTTTCAGGATGTGGGTCTGGCATTGAGGACGTTGTTGGCCACAGTGGATGAGACTCTACCACAACTCCCAGCCAATGCACACAGAGAAGTAATAGTATTCACCCTTCACCATGTACACACACATTCACACACTCCTTTACCATCTTCCAGAAGTTTGGAGCCACTTACACTTTATTCTTCTTAAATCCTGTTAAACATTTGCACTACTGCTGGGTGATGTCAGAGTGATGTTTCATGATGTGGTTTTCTTTAACAGATCGAGATGGCACAAAAACTCTTAAACTCTGACTTGGCAGAGTTGATTGGGAAGATGAAGTTGGCCCAACAATATGTGATGACCAGGTATGTTGTAATGAACAAAAATAACTTGTTCCTTTGAAGGCTGTTCATTAATATTAAATTGCTGTTTCTTGTTTATTGAATGGACACAATAAGCATCTCCCACCACAAGCCTAGTGGAGGTGGATATAAAACGTTCCATCCGTCTGTCTGCTTTTTTTGCCTAATTTCTTTAGTCAATGTTATTTTTGGAGCAGCCCTCATCGATCACTATAGTGAAACAAGTGAGACGGTGCTACATTTTTGGGACAGATGTTATCGTGAACTCTGGCAGTTTATTTTTCTATTTGACTAACAGCATTAAACATTTCAGCTATGATTGTGTTTGCACCTTAAATGTTTCACTTACTGATTCCACATCACAAAGCGCTAAAACTTTTCTATTTCTTATCTCACTTCTCGCCCTCTATAAGTAATATATGCGTGTGTTCTGTCCTAGTCTACAGCAGGACTATAAGAAGCAGATGTTGACGGCAGCTCACGCTCTCGCAGTCGATGCCAAGAACCTGTTGGACGTCATCGACCAATCACGGCTAAAGATGATGGCTCACTCACGACCACACTAGCCGTACCTCAGCCGGCCTGATCCACAGGAGCTAATCTGGTATTTGGAGGACAGCATCAGCATGGTTACTGTTAGCAGTGGGAAATGAGAGGCTGCCAGGCGACTGGTGTCAATCATGTGTGAGCGGCTTGACACTGGAGGACAACATAAGAGTCTGTGAAGAATCAATAGATGAATCACGTGTAAGCTGCAGACCTGGGACAAAACGCTCCACCAGACACCAACAGAGTGAAAACTCTTCCTGGTTCAGGGAGCTGGGAGGAAAGGTGTTTGCTATGGGAACTGAACAACTCTCAATCAGAACCTGATCGGACTGCAACAGGCGACGCTGCGGGAATGGACTTGGGCATCAGCTGGCAGCCATGTCGATCGTTTGTTGATATTCTGTGTTTTGAACCTTCGATGTGAACCTTCTCCTTCACTAAAGTTGCATTCGTTTGAATGGGAAGATCAAACCAAATGTTTTCTCTGTTCCTGTTCTGAATGGACACTTCTAAAACACTAAGGATGGTTTCTCCCATTCCTGTCTTCCCTCCTATCCACGTTTTATTTATGGAATTTCAGAGGACGACAGATGGAAGGAGAGATGGCAAGAATAAATGTAAGCTTTACAACAGTCTGAAGCTAATCTGCTTCCTAAAGAAAGAACACAGTACCCTTCTCCTTTCTTCGGTTTCACTCACTTTTCTTCCTTTTTGCTCTCACTGTCCCTGTTCGACTTGAAGTCTTCCTCAGATCCTCTTTGTGCAGGTTTTAAAGACTCCGAATATGAAGATTTCAACTGGCCGAACGTCAGGCAGGAAACTCCCTTCCCACACTCGGTGGTCTATTTTTATCAGCAGGATCCATGTTTTCCACCTCAGTGTTTCCCGTCTTTTGCCTCAATGTTGATATTCAATCCCAGCATTGATTTGTTGATTATAACTAGGAAAGCAATCAGGATCCATTTTGAGTGACTGGATACTCCTCATCTCGGGGAGGAAGGGGATGCATCATGTCTCAGATTAGTCGCTGAGTGTGATTGGCTCATTCTCAGAGATGACTGGTGTTGCACTTTTATCTGTCCCCTTACCCACCAGTGTCACAAAGGGAATTCATCAGGAGGCACAAACACATTGACAGTGGGAATCTTGGTGCTTTGAATTATCCCACTTTCTGACAGGTGTGACTCAGATTTGTCCCTCCTCATAGCAGGAAACAAACGCACATGAAATGTGGAGCCACATGACCCTTAACTGAAAGTGCAGCAGATCACACGTGTCTTTGTTAATACTGACCCCACATGGAGATCATACTACTATTGAAACATGCTGGTGACTGTACTGGGAGAGCATGATATACAGGTATGGAGAAGAGCGTATTTGCACAGCACCAAAAAAGAAAACTTTTGTTTTACTCTATTTTACCCAGAATTGATTTCCATATTCAGCCAGCAATGACACTATCAAATATCCAGGTTTAGTAGGGATAAAAAAGAAAATCCAAATAATGGAAAACTATTTTATCTCCTTGTTGCATAAATCTGCTCATGTTGGTATATTGTAAGCTATACTGGTGAATTGTACAAATCTCGTACTAGTAAACACTGGTTTTTATTTTGTCTTCAAGGCTACAGCAGCCATCTTGTCAAATAGGAGAAAAAAATGAAATGAAATGTTTTTAAAAAAAATATGAAATGGAAATCCACTGTTGTCCTTTATTGTCTCAAATGCACAAACATTACCGGTAATTTAAAATTCTATTATCTAAATACAGATACACTTTTCATGCAAAATCTGAATATTTCTTTTTTGAAAGGGTCTCCATTATAAGTTTGCAAAGTTATATCCTACAGTTCCACTTGTCTATTGCAGTACATCACGACGGTGCCCCGACCCCGACAGTCTGACATAGCGTAACGCCCCTTTGAAATGCCTGATCAAAAAAACGATTGACTTAAAATCACCGTTTTAGTTAACCAATAATTATATATCCTAACACCTAGCTTGATGATGGCTGGCTAAGTGCGCGTGTTAAATTTAGTGTGCTAATATATGGAGTGAAATATGTCATATTTAATATAACCGGCATTTAATGAAGCTGCCGTGAGGGGTCCTGATTTGGGTCCTTGCACAACGTGGGAGACGCGAAAGTGTTGACATTTTTTTAAACCTGCTTGGCGTTCGTGTAAATAGGATATGGTTGTCTGCTTGGTTTGTGTGAAATAATCGCTGTCGGGTTTCTTTATTCGTTTTTATCATGATGCCTGCGGACAGTCGGTCCAATACGATAGTAATCTCCGCAGAAATGGCGTTCGGGAAATGTCAAAACTGCTCGGTTCTGCATCAGGTCAGCTCGTTTTTCTTTGACAGAAGTTGTTTTTCTTACTTTGTCATTTGAACATGAACATTATCTAATGGAAATGGCACATTGCATGTATCATTATACGACTAGTTCAAATCAAGGTGTCAGCATTTATGCTGTAAACATTTTGTTTTGTTTCTTCCCTGTCTTGTCGCAGAGCCTGAACGAGTATGTGTCGTCGTTTCTGGCGCTGAAAAAGAAAATAATCGCTTCAGAGTGAGTGTTGATCAATTACTGTTGGTTTGGTGAGATCTCCATATGAACAACATAGTCAGCCGTGACGTGGAAGATTAGTAATAACAATAGCAATGGAGTATTTGATCAAGGAACGCATTTTGCAGGTGTAACCTGAATGTATTGTAAATTGTAACTTGTCATGTAAAGGGAATAATTCTCTGAAATCTTTCTGGCTTTTTTTGATAAAGGTTTCATAAAGAAGATATACATGCATTGATAAATTGACTAGAAACAAGTTGATTGATTTTGAAATATAATTTAGGGACGGCTACGTCTTTGATATCCACCAGTTTAGTTCAAAGACCTTTTTAACAGCATCATGTTTTAACAGACTGTTTTTCTGTTTTCTGTTTCTTATAACAACACCACATTCATACCATTAATATATTTTATGCAGTGAGTCAATCAGGCTTCAGCAAGTGGAAGAGCTGCAGATCAGATTGGTCGCTCTGGAGAAAAAGACAACTGATTATGAATCTCAACAAGAAGAGCTGGTGGACAAGAAGGTGTGTTCTTCATGTGTGGAACCTCATTTCAAGATTGTTCTTCACATTTTTTTTTATAAATCTGTCAAAAATGTTAAACGCAATTTTATTTAATTACTGTATTTCCTTATTTTTTATAGGAGGCTCTGAAAACCTATGAACAGATGTTTGAAGCGATGGAAAAACTGAAGCAGGAGAACTGCGACACAATGACAAGGTAAGTGATAAATAACATGATAATGCCAATAGTGATATCGTGGTAAACTGTACTTTTTATATCCATTAGGAAAAAACAACTTGAAGGCCAGCTAATAGAGGTGAAAGGTAATTTACATTTTTATTCTATAGTTGAAGAGTGAATAATTCAATAAGTGTTCAACGTAAAAGTGAAATACATTCTGGAAATTTGGCCTAATGTTTTTCTTTCCAACTCATAGAGCAATTGGAAATCCAGTCACTAGAAAATAGTCGGCTGATGAGGGAAATGGCTTTGGTAGAAAGTGAATTGCTGAAAACACAGGTAAGCAGGAAAGGTGATCTTCAACTCTACTTCAGATCATTAGAATTTGCTGTAATCTAATTCCAGACAGCGACTAGGCCATTGTTGTCAGGAGCTTTAAACACATCTGATCAATTGATGTTCAGGCTTCTTCATAATTTGTGTTAATTTTCACCTTCAGAAATCTTTTAATAAATCTCAAGAACAAGCAGATCGAGTTGAAAAACTAATAGAGGAGAACTTCAAGATCTCTGACACGTGAGTACTATAATTTTGTCAGACTGATTTTTAAATAAAGTTTTATCACACAAACAACACACAGAATCTACATTGATTGTCTTCTCTGTACCGTAGTCTTAAACATGATTTTGAAACGGTAGTGAATCTCACACGTCAAGATTTCATTATAACTCATTAAATATACAACCTGAGTACAACATTACATATGTTCTCTAGCATGGGTTGTTTATACCTCCTCAAGAACGAGGTCAGTCGGATTTCACTGTCAGCTGCTCCATCAGATCTGACTGCCTGTGCTGATCCAACTCAAATGTGCTGACACAATTATCCAGATTTGAAAATATCTGTTTTATAATAATAATGTTTTTTAAAACATGTTTAAAAGTGAGCGGACCAGCGCTGACTGTCTTCAGGCAGGGAGTATGAGGCTTAATCTGTGAACTCATCACATTACGGTATCCAGATAACCTGGGTGGAGCATCAATACCTAACAAAGTTCCAGCCCCCTGACCACCTCCAATTGTTGGGACTGACAAATTAGCCTGGTTCGCCATCACTCTTTTGGTATTTCTTATGAGAGTTTAACTTTGTTGGGCTATATTATGATTTATTCATGATGTTTTTTTTAAATAACTTAAATTATTTCATGTTAAAAGTTGCCACCCTGTTTTCTCATCAACAGAAAAGCCACGCTAGAAAATAAAGTTAGGCTGCTTGAAGGTTGGTATTTGAGTTTCCCGCAATACCAATTTGTTTTTTCTTTTAAGGAATCATCGTTAATTTAGCATTTCTTGTTTCCCGATTCATTTCAGACTCGGTTTGTTCAAGGGATCATCGCATATCCCACCTGACCAAATACAAAATCCTACTCCAAGGAAATATTGATGACCTCCAGGTGCAGTAATAACTTTATAATTGGAAACTATTGTAAATAACTTTGTGCTATTGGACTTACCTTTTCTTTATATTATTTCTGTTTGCAGGTAAGACTGTTGAGATTGGAAAGAGAAAGGACTAAAGGTAAACAATGGACACATGCAAATATAAATACAGGGTTACGGTGTTTCATAGCTGGATTTAATAGTTCTAGTTTTAAGTAAAACTATTTTACCACATCACCTTCTTTTGATTTGTAAATGTTAACAAAAAAACAGCAGTTAAAATTGAAAAAATAATTTCTCAACAGAATATAGAAGCACATCATCTCAAGCAAATGTTCCAGAGGAGCCTCAAGTTGACAAAGGTATGCAGTTATCAGAGTCAAGTATTCGTTTCATATTTATAGAGAAGCAAATCAAATGCATTAGCTTTACAAGCAAAAAATAATAGCTTTTAAAGCTAATGTGTGTGATTAGCTTTAAATAAATACAATTATATATTACTATTTTTTACTTCATAACTATTTAGTTATATGTATTGTTTTTATGTTTTTTTCAGAAAAAATTCGGATGTTGCTGGATAATTTATGGGCATGTGTAGAACCTCAGCAGCAGCACTTCCCTGGTGAGGCATCGCCAAGTCCTTTTTTCCGTGTATTATTGCTGATGTACTTGAGTCTGTAATTTTTTCATTATATTATCCTTTTAAAAGCACGCTGATCTAATTTATGTATTTTCTTTTTATCTTGTCAGATTCCTGTTTCAAGCAAGTCATACAATCTGCTCCTCAAACCAGACTGAGTAACACATCCCAGTCTGCGTCTCAAAAGATCAGGGAATCTCACTGCTCCGCCATGCAGACAAAAGCCACTAATGCGCAGCTAAAACTGTCTCCTGATCTGACAGCCATCAAACATCAAGCTTATCCACAGTCAAGAAGTGCTAAGAAGAAAAGAGACAATCCAAAAAAGAGCAAGCGATCATCCAAGGAACATAAAACTGAAGCGTCGTCCATGGCCTCCGGCAGCCCTGAAGTATCTTGTGAGGAGATAATGGCCTTATTCAAACCGCTGCTTCCCTGCCTTTCACCACTGCCAGATTTCGTGAGTTCAAATATTTTTATTTGTGCTTTTTTTTTTCTTTTTTGGTTAGTTAAAGACTCTTGGTGATTTAGCTCTGTATTTCATATTTTGATTTAATGGTATTTTCTAATCCACAACAGAACAAAACTTTGTCTGGACTATGTGCCTTTGTGAATAAAATTACCGGTGTTATGAATAGTGATGAAACTGTTTTCTTCAAGGTCAAACTTTATTTCACATTCCACCTGTGTAATTTGTCTTCTTCTCTGTTAGGAAAAGGGCTTGCCATCCATGGACACAGATATTGGAGAACAAGAAAGCTCCACGAAAGTCTCTGACTTTGTCCCTTTTCACCAAGAAGAGCCCTTACTCAACACAAAATCAGAAACGAGTCCAAAATCCTCTGTCATACCAACAGAGGAGAATGTGGGTTTTACAGTCATCAAAACACAGAAAGTGGAACAAGTGTCCTGTGCAAATCACTTGAAGGACTCGGGACACGACGAATTGAGGGACATTACAGACACGGAAGACAAAAATGGTACAGATGATAAAGAAATGCAATGCGAGAAAGACTTAAAGACGGAGCAGGAGCTAACAACTGCGCAGTTAGTATCAGCGTCTTCATCGTCTTCCACTTCAGACACCGTGCTTTTGGTTGATGTCACATTAGTGTCTGTTGAACATGGTCTAGGAAAAACAAAGGCCGATCAGTCAGAGTCTGCGGCAAACGTGGATGTAAACACAAACCCGGGTGACACTACTGGTACCAAATCAGACACTGCTGATGATAGAGAACCTCCCAAAAATGATATGACTGTAAAGATATCTGAGGAAGATGGAAATGTTCCGCTAATGACTTCCTCAACAATTGACTCTGAGAGAGAAGCAGATATGATAAATACAGAAAAATGTAAAGAAATGGGAACAACTCCTCAGGACTCTTGTGACTTGACATGGGGCAGTAAGAATGTCACGGTGTTGAAGGATCAGGAGAAGACAGGATGTGGTACTGAGAACACAGAGCTGCGAAAAGATGAGTCGAGCAGCAGCGACAACCTCAGTAGCGTCTCTAATGGGAACGCTGGAGAGGGGATTCAAAAGGATGAATCCATAAAACCTCTTGGTGAGGAGCTTCCAGAGACTGGAGCAGGTGATCTGAGAGCTTGTCGCTCAGACTCAACTGGTCTAAACAGTCAGTCTGCTGAAACCTCGTTGTTAAAGGTGGAAGGTGCCAAATCCCATAATGACCTGAAATCTGAACAAGCAAATGATGATATTCCTTCAAAAAATGGTGGCGATGGCACAAAGAACTTGAACGGTGACCATGGACCTTTGCCTTCTGACCCTCAGAGAAAAACTCTTCCTGACTCTGAAAGTGGACACTTTTTGTGTAGGAGTCTGAGACCTTCTTGTCTTTTTCCCACTACCAAATTAAAGACTGTGGAAACTGACTCAAATCCCCCAAAACGCAATTTTGGAGCTGATATGGAACTAATTTCAACAGATAAAGCTCCAGAGCTTGTCGCCAATTTGGATGCAGAATCCACCAGTAACAAGGATGCGGCCCAATTGAACGAATGCAAATTAGGCACTGTGAGTCTTATTAGCTCATTAACGCAGAAGGTTTCTGCCACAAATGAACCAAAAACGCCGATGGGATCACAGACAAAAGGACATGGAACGCTTCGGCTACATAGTAACCGAGAAGAGGGGCCGGGTTCAGCGGGAGGCTCAACCGGACCCCAACCAGGATGCATTGATACGGTTCTCTCAGACATGGGCCCACCTCTTCCACTCCTGCTGACCCCATTGAGCACGCCTCCAAAAATGGGTAAATCAATCAGCCCCAGGCAGGCTATTGGGAAGCTCTCATTTCCCTCACCCACTGCTCCCATCTCGGCCTCCTCCATCCCCAATAGTCAACTGATTTCCTCATTGCATGATAGTCCAGTTCCTCCGAATCGAGTCCCCTCGTCACCACTGCAGTTCGGCTCTGCCACTCCTGAACATGCTGTGCCCGTCCCAGGCCGCCTTCCCTCGTCTGGGATGATGTCCTCCCCGTTGTTATCTTCTAGCCCCTCGCAGGAAAACTCCATGAGGATTCTTGATACCATGTACCCAGAGCTCTCAGCCCATGCACGAACACTGAGCATTCTCAAAGGGAATGTGAATTTCATTAATTTGCCAGAGAATGGAACACTGCCTGAAAAATCCACCATCCAGATGTCTGGCTTTAAAGCTATTAACTCCACTTCAACAGCCTTCACCAAGACCGAGGCGAAAGGAGAAAAAAGGCCGTCCGTCAGTTTGCCTGAGTCTAAGAACAGCAAATGTCTCAGACTGGATAACGGCTCCTCCTCTGTCAGTCACAAGGAGGTGGCGGCTGCCTCCTCAAACGGCAGAGAAGAGAGCAGAGCGCCCCAGTCTCTGAGGCCCAAACAGCTCGCCCATGAGCCAGATCTGATAGTGAGTGCTTTAAATAAGATCGAGCACCAGTGTTTCGATCTATTGCCTGTGCTTCAGAGTCATGTGTATGTTGGTAACCTGCCCAAAAAGCCTGTCTTGAGAAGCGAGGAGAAGGAGGTTATCGCTGACATCTGTCAAAGCAGCCTGGTGAGTATTGGCGGTTAATTTGTCTAATATATGAAACACATTTTTCATTCGCCGACTTCTTCTAACAATCTGTTTTTGCAATACGAGAAAAGACGTGTCACCTCCCTGATGAAATCTGCTGATGAATAGCTGCAGAAGGAAGTGTTTTCAGACGTACACGTGAACTGAAATTGTTTCTTTCCCACTTTTCTTCACAGTTAAAGGCCGATGATATGATTGTCGCCGTCCTAAACAAATTAAAAGCCGAGAGGAGAGAGCTCAGCAGCAACTACTTACAGGCCCTCTGCAGAGTCTACACGGGGCTCTGCAGACAGAAGGGAGACTGGGAGAAGGCTCTGCTCCTGGCTTACAGCATTCTCACAGAAGGTTAGCCGTTTGTGTCGTGCTTGTGTAAAGGATAATACATTACCTTTTTAACACCGCAGGCATTGACTGATGGGAAATGTTCCTTTCGTGTCCCTGCAGACTTCCCAGATGCTGCGAAGCTGATTTTATTCATGGTGACAACGTGGCCCGATGTTCTGTCACGCAGGAGTTCTCTGTGTCGGGCAATACACGCTGTCACCAAACTGAAAGCAGAAACGCATCTCCTCGACTGCCTTACAGCATTTCTTGGTTGGGAGAAGGTGAAGTATTTGTTGGACTTGAGTTCTATTTACATCTATCATGTTGATTTTTTTTATTTCGTTAAACTCGAGCTCGACTAAAATATCGTTCTGTCAAAACGAGGTGACTCGGGGAATCCTTGCCATTTAACTTGAGAAACACATTTTCTGCATTTTGTTTTATATACCTTTATTGATTACTAATATTTGTGACCTTCGTTAAGGTTCTCTTTATTGCCTCTTCTTGTGCAACTGTCTCTCATAGAGTTTGTCTCCCTGTATCGCTGCAGAGCCCTCCCTGTGACATTGACGAGCTGATCGCCACGACACTGTCTGATGCAAGATCAGGTTCCAGCCTGTCTTTCACCAAGCACAGTAGGCATGGGGACGACCTGGGAAGTAAGGCTTGGGAATACGTCCTCACGCTGCACATCCTTTGTGCACACAAGAAGTGGGAGTGGACCTATGAAAATCTATTGGGGTGTGTTCTTTTACTTTTACATGAGCTGGCAGTGCTTAATGGTGTATTTTACCTGTGAAACAAACTATTTCAAAGACGTGAACAAATGTTACCCTGTGTCATCCGTTTTCCTTTGACAGCAAGGAGCTGTGGCCTTTGATGAACTCCTGGATGACACAGCCCAGAGATCAAAAAGAAGTCATCTCTGATGTGACGGTTGCCACTGTGCTGCGCCTCATAGGTCGGATATGTTTACACAAACATACTTTGGTTATAACTATAACCTGAAGTGATGTGTAATTTACAAATGTGCAGAAGACGGCTGAGGATTTCTGTTTGTTTACTCGTTTGTTTTTTAAATAGGTCTCCTCGGTCAGCTGGGAATTAAAGAGCGCCACGTTTCCTCTGTGAAAACTGTAGCCAGTATCATCAACACATTTGGCAGGCATGGAACAACGGAAGGTATGAAACATGAGCAGCCTTAATGAAATCAGAATGATCCCTGATTGTGCACTGAGAATGTTTCCAATGTATTCTACACATGCCTTTCACCGATTGTGGAGTTTGAAACACACATTTAATATTTTACCATTTTATGAATTTATTTAGCTTTGTCTTTGTGTAGATTTTAAATTTACATTCCATTGCGGCATATCTAAATATATATGCTTAAAAGGTTGGGGAAACAAAACAAGTACCGTAATTCAATCTACTAAAATATAGTAATCTGATAATGTCTTTCCTTCCTAGGTGTCCCCTGGGAGGTCCAGCTTGCAGCCATCTACTCCATATATGACCTTTCCCCTTGCAACCCCAAGCAAGCCTTGGATGCCCTTGCAGGATGGAGGGGAGAAACATCTCGGCACGTCCCTCCTGCTGTAACCAGCTGCATTAATCAGCTAGCATCTATTTGCAGACAAGTCAATTGCTGAATGAGGTGCACATGCTGTACTCATCCCCATGGACACGTATGCCAGTCTGTACATATTGTGTAGACGGTAGACGGTATGATTGACAATCGCACTATGCAACTTGTAGCTCATTGTATCTTCCTGACTGGTCATAATAGGAGTTGTTTGTCTTTTAGGCACCTTTGATTTGTTTTTATGTGCACTTTCACTTTACAGTTAATATGTCTGACTTTGTTGAAAATGTTTCTTCCATTATTTTTAATTGTCCTCCTGTAATGAATGTACTGGCATGATTGCCTTCCTTCTGCTACACTCAGGTAATGCTGGTAATATTGTTAAATGTGTACGTGTGTTCCGTTTTAGTTGTAGCACCACTGTAAATGTTTCATCATCCAAGTCTTTGTCAATATGGTGTGACAGTTTGTAGTTTTTAATGAAAATGCCACAATTATTTTATACAGTTTAAAGTTTCAGAAGTGAATTGTTCAGATTATGTTCTTGTTTGCATCAGTATGAAATATTAAAGTCAATAATTTAATCCTATAGGATTAAATAATGAACATATTAGCCCAATAGTTAATGTGGCTTTAACGGCCATTCATACTTGTTTGCTCACAACATAAACACTATTAAAACTTAGGCGCCGATCAATGACCCAGTTATATTTCTAAACAAATCACGTCTCATTCATCTCTTTTGTTTGTGTGGTAAGATTTACGGGAACTGGATTCAAAACAAAAGCTCAGACAATATAAGAGCATTAATTAATGTGTATTGCTGTGTGGGATTAAATAAGCGAAACACCAATTGAAAACATTTCAGATGTGTTTTAAATTGTAATTTGAAATGAAGTTGCCAAATTTGAGAAATGCATATGCTCTCAGAAGCGTGTATCAGCGAAACATAGTACTGTACTCTTTAGAGAACTATATTTGAGCACAAAATCACTTCTTGAAATGCTTCTCTTATTTTTTCAATTGTGATAGGCAAATGTTTTTTTTGGAGGGGGCAAACGTAAAAATTTTGTGGGATAACAGAACTTCCTACCTTAAAATTTAAATACACGAAATACATTAAAAACGTGTAATATATGGAAATAAATATGTTGGTGCCTTCAAACTATTATGCTCATTTGCACAGATATATTAATCCTCTGATTCTGCCTTTGTTCTCTTTAAACCTGCCGTGGGCGTGTCCGACTTCCGGTGTCCGTCGGAACGTGACGTGATGACGTTTATTGTTGAAGCTGGTGGGTGTGTCCATTAAGATTTAAATCCCTCGGACATGCGCAGTCTGCGATCTGTCCGGTTGGGTGCGCCATGTTGGCTGCTTCGCATGGGGAGTGGATCCGGATGAGAAAGCCCAACTAGTTCCCAGACATGAAGCGCTGCGCGGACGGTTAGTCAATCAACGCGGTAGGATTCGAGCTTTTTTGTTCGTTTGAAACAAAACGAAACTGCTGGGTGACTACTGGCTGAATTGATCGCCATTTTCCTCGCCGAGGTTCTTTGGCTCAACTCGATGGATCCCGGGACCGCCTGGATCCAGCCGGAGCAGAAGGGACCAGCCAATTCCCTGTGGATGCACATTTGGGAAACCTCTCAGGGATTTAGCGTGACCTCCGGCGTGGACAACCACGTTCACCACCGACGCAACTCCGCAGCGCGAAATGCGAACTCCACGTCCTCGCACGGCGAGTTCTGCCCCGACGGAGCGCCGCTGACGGGGGGAGTGTTCGGGACGCTGCCCGGGCGGCACGGCGGAGGAGAGCGGGGGACCGTCCGGAGGAAGGGCTCCCTGTCGCCGTCCTCTTCCTCGCTCGACTCCGAGGCCGAGAGCTCCTCGCCCTCCAGAGCCTCCCTGCGGGTCGACATTATGAACGTGACCGAAGAGGCCGGCCGGTTCCTGCACTACGGCGAACGCGAGCTGAACGAGGTGAACCTGAGGCGGCCTCTCCACGGCGCTCCGCCGCACTGTCGCAGCGCGGGCCACACCCCCACCGGGACGAAGCACCAGCACGGGAACCAGTCGCACTCGTCCGGCCGCAGGAGGCCGGGGAATCGGGCCGACGCGTTCCGCAGCAGAGACTCCTCGTGCAGCCTGTGGAAGACCCGGCGGTACAGCCCGGGCGTGAATGGGTGAGGGCGTGGGACGCAGAAGTGGTTGTTGGTTCTCCTCCTCCTCCTCCTCCTCCTCCTCCTCCTCCTCCTCCTCCTCCTCCCCAGGAACGGCCATCGGGTTTATCGGTCACCGTTTGAGTCACGATCATAAAGTCCAATATTCACTAGGAGGACCTCAAACGTTTCCTCTCACATCTGTGCACGTCTGTCTCCACATCTGTCTCCACATCTGCTGACGCATTTGCATCTGGTTGCCAATTCGTTTCAGAATTGTTGACCCGGCTGACCCAAAACAGGTTTAGTGAAACAAACATTTATCTGTCAGATACTTTATTCTCTCTCCATATTTATATATATTTTCTCTTTATGCAAAACATTGCATTTAAATATTTCCCGGATAAATCACGCGGGTGAGTTTCGTCTGTTTGCTGGTGCAGGTTCTCCTACACATCCGTTGGCTTGCTGGTCCTCTTCTGAAACGGAACCGTGACACCAGTTCTGTTTCCTTAAATATTTACAGGCTTCACGAAGAAATTGTGGACTTTTTTAACTTCATCTCACCACGACCGGAGGAGGAAGCCATGAGAAGAGGCGTGGTGAGCAGGATAGAGGGTGTCATTAAAGACCTGTGGCCCACGGCGCGGGTGAGTGTCTGCAGGACGTCGCTCCCGTGTGGGGCTGCGGGACGGTAGCTCTGGGATGTCCCACTGGGCCACACTGGGTTTAATTCCTTCCCTCGCTCCTCTAAAGAGCATTTTGGGTTACTATTCCAAGCTTTGGTTGTGCATCTGTGTCATTTGCTTTGGGAGATCGCTGGCCAGGAAATATCATTCCGAGTAAACCGAAGTTCTGTCCGTAATAACATGGAATATCGCTGCACAGAACCTGGAATTTAGATTTTCCTAGCGTTTGAAACTTCCGGTAAAATAGGTCCGCGTATTAAACCTCTGCTTCATTCAAACTATTGATTATAGTCCTTCAGGATTGCAGCAGTGTAGCAATCCTAACGTTAAATTAGTTGTGATATCATTAGAGTTTTTAGGTAACTTAACCAGAGGCTGTCGGCCAGATCTTTTATTTCTTTTATTTGTTTTAGAAAACATTTGAAACTTGTCATCACGTAACAAAACATTCTGGGGAATACTAAAATGTCTTCCTTGGCGCTGTGCTCCCAAACATTTTTCAGCATCCAAACTGCCAGCATTTACAGACCAAACTAATTGAGACATGAGCTGTCGAGCTGATAATTGTCCCAATGAGCTGAACCTCTCTTGGATTTGTTGTATTTTCTGCAGGTGGAGATATTTGGCAGCTTCAGCACAGGACTTTATCTTCCAACCAGGTAATCCATGTGTGTTGCTACGGGACGCAACAGAGGCCCCACAATGTGATATCCCTTGAACACAATGTTATTGAAGGATTTTGAGAACATTACATTTCGACTGACAATGTCATAAAAGCATATTGTTCATGATTCATTCTCCTGATGAGCTGATCTTACCAGACAATTAAAGAAACATAATCTAATTCTAACTTTATTGCCTGGGTGTGGATATGTGCTGTGCTAAATCAATTATACTTGGGGGGGGGGGGGGGGGGTTGCATTAAAAGTTACTTTCTTGAGCCAGTTTTAAGCTGCTGATGTCAAAGTAAAGTATTGTAACTTGGTAAATTGCATTTATTTTGGGGGGATTCACAATGAACTCAGTTCCTGTTATGGGAACATTCGGTTCAGTTTCCCAGCTTGGGGAATAAAAAAGGGGGCCGACTACCTTTTGGGACATCCTGTTTCTTCAGTTCACAAGGGTCCTCCAATCAATGCAATGCCCCCCCCCCTTCCCTTTTCTTACCTTACTGGCTGAATCAAAATATCACCGCCTTTATTTTTCACCCACGTAGCGCCAATTCAGTAAAATGAATGATAAACATTCACCATGAATTGGGACCAAGTCAGAAAATGCTGTTTCACTACCCCCCCCCCCTTTCAAACGTCTTCAACACGTTCTGACTGAACGCATGATAAAGTTCCAGTTTTTAAATGTACAGATTTTGTGTTTGTTTCTAGTGACATTGACCTGGTGGTGTTTGGGAAGTGGATCCACCCCCCACTGCAGGAGCTGGAACAAGCGCTGAAGAGGGACAACGTGGCTGGCTCGTATCCCATCAAGGTGCTGGACAAAGCTACGGTCAGTCCCTCGGGCCGGGGTGTCCTCTGACCTCTCTGGCCCACCGAGTTGTATTCAGAACCGAATGTTCGAGGTGAAATATTGACTCTTCGTCCTTCCCCAGGTGCCGATCATTAAACTTACTGACCAGGAGACCGAGGTCAAAGTGGACATCAGCTTCAACGTAGAGACTGCTGTCAAAGCAGCACAGTTGATCAAAAGTTATCTGAAGGTACTCCTCATAGTATTCGACACTTGCAACACAATGTAGCCCTAACCCCATGCTAGGGATGTTTTCTAATGTTTGTCTCCGTCTCGTAGAAGTACACGGTTCTTCCGCCCCTCATCTTCGTCCTGAAGCAGTTTCTGCTGCAGCGAGATCTGAATGAAGTCTTCACTGGAGGAATCAGCTCTTACAGCCTTATTCTAATGGCCATCAGCTTTCTGCAGGTACACGCATGGTTCCACTCTACCTTTATTTCTTTACTTGTATAAATGCATTCTTATCAAATTACACAATTGTCAGTATTTTGAATAGATTCCATTTTGGTATTTTGATCTGCTGCTGCGTCAACATTGTTCCATTTGTACACGAGATGGAGGAGGGTGTTGCTGATGCTCAATTTAACTTGTATAATTACACATTACAATGCATGTACAGTAAAAGCCACAGTATATTGACATATGATGTGAATGTGTTTTAGAAGATCACATTTCTTATTTAAATCACATCACATTGATGTCAAAATGCAAAAATCACCCAAACATCAGCCAGAGAGGACGAGAGCAGAGAAATGGTCTGCAGAAGCGCTCCTTGTTCGCGGTTGTTTTTCTACTTGCCTCTTATTTCCAGCTGTTTTCTCTTTCAGCAGCTAAAATTGATTCACAAACCGTTGCTTCCTCTCTGGACAGGTTGATTTCACAGGAGTGTCCGAGTTTGAGTTGCGCTGTTGTTTAGGTGTTCCTTTTTATTATTATTTTTGTGTAGTTTATTTTCCTGTCATGCATTCTCTCTGGAAGCTGATGATTAGCTATCCTCTTCATCCCACTCACAGTTACACCCTCGGATTGACACGCGGCGTTCTAACATCAACCTGGGCTTCCTCCTGATCGAGTTCTTTGAGCTGTATGGCCGTCATTTTAATTACATGAAGACCGCCATCAGGGTGAAGAATGGAGGGGCTAATCTGTCCAAGGAGGACATGCTCAAGAGCCTGGGAAGTGGAAACAGGCCATCCATGCTCTGCATAGAAGATCCGATACAATCAGGTCAGATTGGAATTATGACCCCCCCCCAGTGGCAAATATTTACTATCTGAAATAATCGCATTTTCATGAGGAATATAAGTATTTATGTTTCCGTCCCGGTACGGGGGGTAGCGACATCGCCTCACAGTAAGAAGGTTAAGGGTTCCATTCCTTTTTGTGCAGAGATTGTATGTTCTCTCTGTGTCGGCGTGGGTTCTCTCCTCCTCCCTCAAATCTAAAAAAAAAAAATTCACGTTTCCTGCCCATGCGTTAGTAAACATAGTACTGTATAACTGTACCAGTTTGTGATCTCCATGTTTTTAATTCTGTCATCCTCACAGGTAACGATGTGGGCAGGAGTTCATATGGCATTCTGCAAGTCAAGCAGGTGTTTGATTTTGCCTACATGGTTCTGAGTCATGGTGTCTCGCCTCTTGCACGTGCTTACCCCAACAAAGAGTATGACAGGTTAGCATCTTAATGGCGTTTTTCCACCTTTGCCTTTTTTTGTTGTTGTTGCAGTATTGGTAAAATGACCTTGTTCTGTGTTGCAGTACCTTAGGACGCATCATCAAAGTCAGCCCAGAGGTGTTGGCCTACAGGGAATGGGTGATCAAGAAGTGGGGAGCTAAACCGTCTACCAAGCTGGAGAACCACGGTATCCCAACGACGACCTCGCGTTCTGTCTTACCATGATCCTGCGTGCTTCTCCATCTTGAGTCGGATGTGTTGTTCTCAGATGATGTTGGATCAGTTCCAACTTTCGTCCAACAGCTGTGTTCTGTGTCATCCTAGATATTGAGCTCTGCGAAAAAGACCTTGCCAAGCTGATGCTGGGCTCTGACGAGGATCAGAGAGACACTGCCTCCCCTCTCAGTGACTCCCTCTCACCTTCTCCAGTCTTCCTCTCCAGCCCTCAGCACCACTCGTCATCATCATCCTCTGCTTGCTCGCTCTCCTCTTCTGGAAGTGACATCGTAAGGCTGAAGGATGTTCTTTTCATCAGAGGATTAACTCTTTGGGATTTCCCAACCACTTTAGCGGCGCTCAAGATCATTGATTAACATGATCGCTCTCTGATTTGTGCAACACTGCTTGTCTGTTTCTAGGAGTCTGATTCGCCCTCAAACGGCAATGCACATATCCATCTCCACCCTCTCTCACTGGCTTCAGTGCACTCAGTAATCCAGATGGGGACTGATCTGAGAGCCACACACCCAGCAGGCTTCCTCCACCCTCTTCCTCAGGTTAGTGTTGTTGTTGTTTTTTAAACAAGATTCAGGGACAAAAAATTTGATTAATAATTCTCAATTCAGGAAGCTTGACGGGACAGGACTTTTTTTCCCCTTCATTTCTGTTCCAACATGACATTTTTACAATCAATTGACCTGGTAGTGGTCAAAGCGGTCAGGGAGATGAATGAATGATTCTGCAATAAGTTCTCCTAGCAGAATTCTTATTGTGTAACCCCCCCCAGGTTAGGATGGCCCTCCCAGAAAACCTAAGCATCCCCCCTCTGTCACATCGCCAGTTCTACCATGAGAATCGACCATCAATCAGTGTTGTGCACAGTCACGTGGCACAAGCTGCACTTGTCCCCCAGCGCACCCACGCCGCGAGCCCCCTCCTCAGCCCTCTCCACCGGGTTCACTATCCACAGGTAGGAGGGCATCAGAGCCAAACCTTCACCATGAGATCCAACTCCGATGTGTCACCGGAGCCACACAAAGCTGGCTTCAAGCACAACCAAGGTCAAAAGCACTCTGAAGGTAACTTCAGTCCCCAACGGCGGTTTGTCCTCCAGGGTCACAACACGGCAACCGGTTTCAGGAACCAGCAGCCGTTTAACCGCAACACCTGGCGACGCAAAAAGCGGGACAGTCCTCTTGCTTTCAACCAGAGCCGATGAAAGCCGGACTTGGTAAACCTTGAGTTGTTGGTGGTGAAGCTGTCGGTTGAAGCTCTCCTGAGGTCGAACGCGTTCAAATTGTGCAGCCACTAAGTGATGCTTGAAGGGACTCGCAGGTGAGGAAAGACGGATCTGCTCTCCTTCTGATTACACTGGCCTGATGACGGTCAGAAACCCTTCCTCTCTATTGGATGCACACCAGCACAGAGTTCCTTTACTACCGTAGTTCGCTGACTGGGGATTGTCATCACTGTCACTTCCTTCCAGCTGCAAATAACCACTGGCTGGATGGAGTTCAGTTATGTGTGTGTGTGTGTATATAGTTTCCATGGAACTTGAATGTCTTAAAAAGCCACATCATGTGCCATAGTACTGAACCAGAATATCAATCCTCTTGTTGGCTCCGTATGATCGGACATTGGGCTCGTTTGGTCATGTGGCTACGCTCTTTAGAGCTTTTTACAGCTTGGACTATCATCTACAAATAGTTCTCTGAACTGAAGCGAATCACTACCTTTCTACCTATGCAGCAAAAAGCTGACTTGATGTTTTGGTGTGATGGCACAAAAAGAGCCTTTATCTTTAAGTGCTTAAACTGTGATGACTCTTTTGAATGTACCAAGTTTTTGTTTTTGTCTGTGTGTGTGTGTTTGTAAGTCATATTTCTGTTCTGTTTTTGTCACAGTGGGATTTTTCTCAGTCACTTTGGCACTATTGTGTTTTGTTTGTCAACATTACCACTTTGTTTGTTGCATTTGTGTGCAATAATGACTTGCTTTTATTTAATTTATTCCACATTTTAGTTTTATTTTAGGGGTTCTCCCCCGCATCCAAGTTTGCGATTTTATTTCTTAAGTACATTGATCTGTGCAATAGTTGGATGTAAAAGGCCTTGAAGGAAATGTTTGTACTGCTTTTCCAACAGCAGGGGGCGCTGTGGTATAGAAATATGAGAAATGTGCCAAAAATCCCATGAAAGCCAACGTTTAACTCGTGTTTAATTTACCATTGCATTATGATTACTTGAAAATGTTCCCAGTTTGTCCAAATGTTCTTCCTCGTTTTAAACGTATCACGCTACTCGGTGGTTTGACTTGATTTGGGTGTATTTCCTCTTGTGGGCTGAAATGTGGAACTTTGTCTTTGGCAATTTACTTTCATGCCATTTCGATCCATTGGTGCTACTTATTACCAGCAGACGTCCTGTGTTTGGCCTTATCGCCTATGATTTGTGAAAGCAACAGGTTAGCTGCCTTCTGGAATGACCAGATCTCCTCTCTGTGCTGTTTGTAAGCCAGCGCTCCTGATGACACTTTTGTTGGAAGCACTGACATGTTTACTTGGCTTTCATTTTTACATTCAGCTTGTAGATGTGTTCTCTAGGTGTAAACCTCTACTGTACTTGTATAATTTCACGTCTGTCTATTTTTGTAAGTCAAAGGTCCTCGGTAGAAGGCAGTTGCCTAAGAGATTTTCCTCTCTCATATCTCATGTCAGTATTTTAAAGGCGAGCGTGTCGAGTTAAATAATTTATACAATAGCCTGTCAGAACTTGAATTCTTGACATCATAGGTTCAACATCGCAGGCATTTTAGTAGAGCCAATAACAAAGCCAAGATTTGCTGAATTTAATCCCCCCCCCGGTATACTGAACTGATGGACTACCACGGTATCGGCGACCTCATCCTCTTGTCGGTGGAACTTTTAACAACCATCTAGAGGATAATGGATTGTCGCGTTTTGCCACAGACCAAAATTCCCAGCTTGTGTGCAATTATGGATGGGCTATGTTTCAATGACGCAGATGTATAACTTGTGTGTTTTTTTTTTTTTTTTTTTTTTTGTAATGCAAGTTTTTCTATTTTTTTAAATAAACATTTTAAAACCACTTGGTTTGGTGTGTGCATTTTGCTTGTTATAGTATTACAACTTACTGTCCCATTATCCATTTATAGGGCACACATTAAAATGCCTCCACATTATAAAATGCAACCGTAGTGTTGTTGAAGAACATAACGGAACTTCATTTCTGTTACAGTTTCCAAAAACCTTCAATGTCATGCCCGAAAAACAATTTGGAAGCTCTGTCCTCATGATCTCTGATGGCGGCGTTGTTGGTTGAGTGCTTGGTTGTCCTTTTAAAACCATTACATTTCCGATTGCAAGCAGGCTACATGGAAGTGTAGTGTTACAGAGGGGAAATGGGATCTGAGGTTCAGTCGTCTGAGCCTTGGTGGCAGGAGCCAGTTTCAATTTATTGAAATAAATAGAGTGCTAAAGCGGTCTTCAACGAATCCCTTTCATCCTCAGAACTGCTGACCAAAGCACTGTTGAATCCTGCCTCCTTCATTAATGACTAAATGATAGTGATACTTTGGCACAGGCTATAGTTTATAATATTGTTAGTCGCTGGCTCTGTTCCCCGGGGATGTATTAACCAGATTAGTTGGGAAGGGCTGGAGTGATCCAGTAATGAAATTGTGCCCACACATGACACACGCATTAGTGTTTAGATGTGAAACCATTTAACTGCATACAGCAGTTATCTGTATTCTTTAGTGGTGCAACATGTGCGTGTGATTATTTAAACACCTCTGTTTCAGCTGGAAGACGCACGCACCGTCCTCAGGGGGAGGAGGAACGGCCTCCAGCCGGCAGCCTCTGAGATCAATGGTTAGGAAAGAGAACACTTGTTTTGCTATTTAAAAGAAATAAAAAAATTGTGGGTTTGTTTGCACTTCACTGGAAAACAAAATCACAAAAAGATTCTGTTTAACAGAGAAAATGAAATCAGGACTTTATTTTGGTGTAAATTATCCTCTCCTATCAATGGATGAGGAAAGGTGATCGCTGCAGTTTACTTTTCAATATAGCTGCACAGGCAACAAATATAAAAGTGTTCACAACTTTTTCTGTGCAAATCTTTGTATGATTGATAAATACAGGTATAAAAAAGTATACAAGGACCTTCCTTTCAAATCGCTCTGGTATGAAGTTCTCAGTTATGTCTATCCTGAAGCTGTCTGGACATTCTCAAGTCCCACTCTGACAATGCAAATTTCTCTGGATGAAATTATGTTTGCAATTATTGTTCAAAAGACAGTCTGTTGCCAGGACAATGGAGATGTCCGTGTTGCCAGATGTGTTACACTGCATTACTTTATTCAGACTTGCAGCCTTTCCTTAAATGTGCATTCATTCATGAAAAGTGAATTAGCGGCGTTATGCGTAGGTCAGGTGCTTCTTTGGTTCACTCTTGAGTGAACATCCATCCATCCATCCATCCATCCATCCATCTTCCACTGTTTATCCGGGGCCAGGTCGCGGAGGCAACAGTCTCAGCAGGGGCTTCCAGACTTCCCTCTCCCCAGCCACCTCCTCCAGCTCTTCCAGGGGGATCCCGAGGCATTCCCAGGCCATCCAAGAGACATAGTCTTCCCTGAGGCCTCCTCCCAGTGGGACATATACGGATCACCAAGGGGCATCCGAAATAGATGCCCCAGCCACCTCAGCTGACTCCTCTCAATGTGGAGAGTAAACATCAGATCATATCATCATCCCTTTCTCTACATATTAATTCTGAATCTATAACATTAAATACATTATCTTGTATCAGAATCTGAAGTTTACTGTGCCATTCTTTGTCTGCATGGTTTCTATGTGGCTTTTGTGTGGTACTTGTTTGTCCTTCAGTGTCAAACATCAAGCAGCCCAGCAGCCCAGCCCAGCCCAGTTTTTCTTCTCTTGCTCCTCAGGTCCGTCTGACTCTCTTTCTGTCCCTTCATATTTTTTTTAATCAAAAACAGACAGGGAGAAAAATGTGATCAAAGACACCGTCTCAAGTATGAACGGTTCTGTTTGTTGTGCTCCCAGGATGGATGGAAGACACATCTCTACGATTACGATTCTCACAGCATGGAGCCACATAAAGGCAGATGATGAGATCTCAAAGTGAACCAAATGGAGTTGATAACAGCTGACATGTTTTTGTTTCAGTGGACTGACGAGATGACAGAAGGAAATCAAGATGAGGGTAGAAACAGTCATTTTCCATGCTAATGGACCCGTCTGTGATTGCAGGGTCACAGACTTGTATTTTTCATTTATATTGCATCTGAAACATCTTTACTTACCCAACTGTCCTCTGATATAGGATCACTGTCCAAGTAGCTCCGTAAAGCAACAAATACACATTTAACATTTGTCACACATCAAATGCAGTAAAATAAATCGAATGATACATAGTTTATTGTTTACTCAGTTGCAACCGTGTTTATCACGAAAGTAGCTCTACTCTCTAGCAAAAGATCTAGGAACATGTCGAGCAAACAAATTTGAACGCAACACATCAAATGAAGTTGAATCATTGTTAATGTGTTTTTGTAGTCTTTTATAACTTGACTTTCTGACTGTTTCAACTAATTTTACTGGCTGTTTTTTGTTTAAATTATATATCCCCTGCCGGCCTTCTTGGTGGGAGCATGATGGGTTCTCACGTAATCTATTTATTTTTGCTCTGATCGATATTTCGATATTCCTACAGAAACCCAACGGATACATACCCTCCACTCGATGTCATGGCAGACTGGCATGAATTCTCTCCGCGCTCCACCTCACACCAACCAAAGAAGGTGGTTGTCGTGATGCAGCTTTATTCTAAGCTTCCTGGAACAGGGAAAGATGGAAACTAATACCGGTGTCACTAAAAAGGAAGAGAGTAATACCTTTGAATGCATGATATCAATGTAAACTCTATTTTTATCTCACGTTTGCTGCCCATCTAGTCAATCCCAGCAGCTTTGTCTTCATAAGACGATCCTCATAGACATAAATTATTAGTGAAATGTTTGGCCTTGAATGTAATAGCTGTGGTTTATGCTGTGAGTCTATTCTCACGTATCCATTCAACGTTATGAGCAGCTCAGGCTGCAGAGAGCTCCTTAATTCAGTCATTATTATTATTAATATTATTAATAATAATAATGGATTGGATTTTCTAAGAATGCAAAGTGCCAAATCCATTATTCATTCACTCCACAGTCACACCCATCTCTAATCACAGCTGCCCTGAGGCACACCAAAGGCCTCTCCGACCACCGCCAAGCATGCATTCACATTTATACACCAGTGTGAGACACTGGATGGTGAAGTGTGTTCCCCAGGGACACAACGGATAACGACTGGGATGGAGCAGGATTTGAACCGCCAACCTTCCAGGTCTTGGACATCCTCCTAATCCACAGCTGCCCCATATTAGTTCATGCAAAATCTCTAGTTGTGTCATGTGTAAAGATATTGACACTGAAATTACCATCGAACACAAGGACTCCTTTTGATTGTAAAGGTAACTCCTCATCCAGTGGATTGCTGAAGCCTCATAGAGATTCATTTTCCTACTTGTTTCATAATTTCAAATATATCACTGTGATTCGACTGTATGCAAAGTCTCTTGTCATCAATTTGTGTACATTTAGTTCTTTTTTGAGATTTTCTTTCTTCTCTGATTCAAAAAGGGCCGGATGACTTTTGCATTCTGCTTCGTGAAATAGCTCCCTTCAGCCTCCCTCCAGCGTAAAGCTCACAACAGACCTATGGCCATCAGTACTCAGCTGCTTCACACGATCCACTTTTCTCTTAGTAATGGATCTTTTTTCCTGCAGCTCTAAGAAACATTTCGGCTCTAAAGACCCTTGGGGGGCAGAGTAGACTCTAGTTACCTTTGTGTTTGCAAATACAGTGCCTTAATGTTTTATATTTCTTCCTGTAGGTTGGCGTTCTCATTTATCTGGGGGAAAATGAATGTCATGTGTCAATAAATATTGGAAACATCACTGCAGCATGGCCTTAATCGACTCACAACAAGCCTGTGTGTTCTTAAATATAAGGGTATTAGAAGTAGGATAGATTCAGTTCATTTGTACATTTATTTATTTATTTAAAAAGGATCCCCATTAGTTGACACCGTGGCATCAGCTAGTCTTCCTGGGGTCATTCCTGTATCTCTCATTCCTAACTTATTTGGTTAAGTTAACTTTTTAATGCAATATATCAGGCCATCAAACTTATTGTAGTACCCCCGGAGACCCCCCAAAAATATCTAATAATGCAGATTTAAATTACATCATGCTGCATTGTGTGATATGATATGTAACAGATAACGGAGAGGGACACAGCGATCATGTCAGGGCTTCGTGATAAATATATTCAGCTGCACAGTCTGCCTGAGTTATTAAATGATTACAGGCGTACATACTGCGGTCTGCCAATCAGGATTACTGATAACCTGACTGGCAGACCACAGTATGTACGCCTGCAGAGCTGCGTGTCAAACGGAGTGATCCGTAATACTGGGGCACCTCAGGGAACTGTTCTCTCTCCCTTCCTCTTCAGCCTCGACACCACAGACTTCAGCTATCGGTCAGAGTCCTGCCACCTTCAGAAGTTCTCTGATGACTGGGCCATTGTTGGATGTATCATCAGGGGGGGAGGAGTCTGAGTACAGGGGTGTGGTTAGGGACAGAACCACCTGCAGCTCAATGTGGCAAAGACAAAGGAACCGGTGGCGGACCTAAACAAAATTCATCTTAGAATCTTGAATCTTTTTATTCTTAAATCTTTTTTATTCTTTGTCATTATGCATGCAGATACAAAGTACAAACTCACACAATGAAATACATTTACATTTACATTTAAGGAGAGCAAAGTCTCCAATGACCCCAGTTTCCATCCAAGAGGTCAACGTGTACACAGTGGAGGACTATAAATATCTGGGAGTAAACTGGACTGGGCTAGGAACACTGCAGCCCTCTAAAAGAAAGGCCAGAGCCGCATCTATTTCCTGAGGAGGCTCAGTGGGACCGCCCCATTTCAAAAACTGAATGCAATAGAAGGTCTTTCCTTCCTGGAGCAATACAAATATACAATGGGTCATTGTAAACCTTCTATTGTTTCTATTATTACTCTCAATTTCTCATTTCTAAGTGTTGTTGAGTGGAGCACTGCCGCAAACAGAATTTCCCTCTGGGATCAATAAAGGTATTCTAAATCTGATGATAAATCAGTGCAATAAAGTGGAAATGCAAATGACTTAATGATCTCCGCCTAGGCGGGGTTTCACCAGCATTGGTCTGTCTTCAGGAAATGATGGGCATGTTCCCAGGAACAGATGATTAAATTGTGGTGATAATCCAGAAGCGATCCTGGCTCCGGTAACATTACAGTCAATGCAGCTTCAAAATGTGTTCCTCAATATCTCGGTTGATTATTGACCAATATTCATGGCATTTGACACAGTCATGTAGGGTGCGGACATCTATCTCACCTCCAAATTTCATCCGGATTGCGTCCAGAATGAAGTCAGGGAAAAATAGTGAATTTTAACATTGAAAAACCCATTTATGGATTAAAGAATCAGTTACAAATGCACATCAACTCCGATTCATTTTTACTTTTCATAGTTGGTGTATGAAGATACAAAGGACAATTTATAACCTTTTGGTGATGATCCAGATCACCATGTGGACGGTGTAAATCTAATTGTGAGGGGAATGAGCTGCTTGGTGGAGGTCTGCGCTCTCTGAGAGTTTTTCTAGTTTAATGTACATCATAAGTTCATCATAACACATATCAGTTTACTCCACATGTACAATATGCTTTCACCAAAGTAGGGCTGGTTCTGTTTCATTGCATGGAACAGGGGTAAACAGGTTCTCACACTGAGGGGAGGGTGTGTACTGCATGGGCAGCATTCACCATTATAACAGGATGTGTTCAAGGTTTAATGGTCTGTCAGCCTTAAATCTATATTGCACAGATCAGCACTAAACTATACTAAGTCTTTGCTGCAACTAGCGCCGACCTCATCTAAATTCAAGGTCTCACATGAGATTAAAAGCATCATAGTGTGAAATAGAACTATAGTTCTTTGACAACATTTCAGTTTGACAGCTGGATATAGCCCAAGCTGTTGGGATGAGGAGAATGATAGGTAAATTGACTGCTGGATGATTAGCTTCCTCTGGCAAAGATCCAGATCTTCCTCAAGTGTCACTGAAAATGAATTTTCATGACAATATTGGATGGCATCTAATTGCTTAATTCTAATCTCCACATCACTCACAAAAAGTACGACGGAGTATGTGGGCCACACGAAGAAAATAAGGGGAGTAAAAAAAGGCTGAAAAAAAGGCAGAACAACATTAATTAAAACCTAATTATAGATAACAATAAATAATGAATAAAAATAAATAAAAACCAGCAAGAACGTTTCTGGCCACGACTGATTGATGGTTATCAAGACGGCAGGTTTGTTCCGAAAATGGATGTCGTGTCACTCACCTGAAAACAAGTCCTTTAAATGATGATGATGATGATGAGGCTTTATCCACAGTTTGTGTCCAGTAACACAATCTGCTCCAGAAGCTGTGTGTAGAGTCTGTCTGTGTTCGGTCACACTATTCTGCTGTGATCTCCATGACATGGGCAGAATGTCGTGTGGCTTCTACTGGGGTGGCGCTGGGTGACAGCTGCCACCCCTAGGAAATGCCTTCCTACTGCAGCTGCTACTTCAGCTTTGGAAAAGCTATACTTCAAACCTTTTTATTTATGAGAATATCGAGGATGATCAGAAATGTATATGAAGCGAAACGCTCGTGTGGAGCGAGGAGCTGTAAGAGAAAGTGGCTTATTTCACCCTCGGACCACGGCCTGCTCCAACAATCTTTGGAAAGAGCCTACCTTTTTTCTTTTGTCTTTTTATCTCTATACTTTAAACATTCATACACTTGATGATATACTTTTGTTGAATTTCCAGTTCTACTTTCTTGTTGGTAGCTTCTCACATGTGCAGAGACAAGTAGACATACTGAAGAAGAAAGATTTATGTAAAAAGAGTGCTGCTCTCCTTTCAGGCCAGAGGGCACAAGCTGGATATTTTAGTAACTTGGTTGTATTCTTGATTTTAATTAGTCTGAAATTGCAATTTCTATGCTAATAGAGTTCTTATGATTGACCTTTATTTGAATATTTATCCTGTGAGATCAGCTGTGTTCCTTCCTTTTCTTGAACTTCAACAAGAACACCTGACATTTGATTTCCTGCCACTGCCCGCCACTTTTTTTACCCGTCAAAATGGCTGTGGCAACAGAAAAGTCTATAAATAAATGTTGTCAAGGTAACTAACACATCAGGAGTGACAGGCATACTGAAAGGGCTATACAATATATTATGCATGTGTCCTGATAACTGTCTCTTGTACAGTGCAGGTTGGATCCACCCAAATACCCAACAGCATGGGAGCAAATTGTGTTACTAAGGCAAAAAAAAAAAAAAACAGGGATAAAATGGAGAGGTAGCAAGAGATGATGAATATTAAGGTAAGAGGACATAAGAGACATATATATATATACATACAAGATGTTAAATACCATAACAGAGGAGGAGGAAGAGGGAAGAAGTGTAGCCGTTTACACTGCGAAGGGCAGCAGCCGAGTGACTCTCTCTTTGTGTACTGAGTCTGTAAAAAGGGAGTGAAAGGGAAAGATAAGTCCTCTGACGTGACCACGGACTGGCTGTTCTCATTCTGTCACACAAGGCACATACAAGGTACACACACACACACACACACATGCACACACACACACAAGGCTACATCAAACTGTCAGGTGATCCTCTCACCTTAGAGTGGCAGAGACGCATTCACTGCCTCATCTTTTCCGTTTTAATCTTTATTTTACTGACGTTCTTAAATGTTTTAACACTGTATTATAAGACTAATATCAGTGCTATGTTACGGTGTAAATCTAATGCATTTAATAATCAAGGGGGTATATGAAAGAGAGTGTCAGAAGTTGTTTGGAGTAAATCACAGAATAAAAGATGAATTACGGTTGAGGCAAACTGCGTCACACGTTCTCAACTGTAAACGACAGCAATTTTTTCTCCTCGTGCCACGGAGAAGCTTTGAATAATTCAGGTCCTTTTCAAAGAGAAGCAGGAAAAAAAACATTCATTTTGAGAATATTTCCTCCACATCCTAATTCTTGCACCTTGTGTGTTATTTATCAGCATAAACACGACTCATGTGGTTCCTGCTGGAAAAATTCAGCGCAATGAGATTTTGCCAGGTTTTTACTAGGTTCAAAGGGATGTCTGATGTTTAAGGTCTGATGCTGATATTAGATTACAGTTAAGGTATCAGTTTGGGGCTGAGGAATATATCACATAACTAGTATAGAGGTGCATATACATATTCTTACAGAGCTGCATTGGGTTAAAGCCTCCAGCACGTTCACACACTCGACAGAATAAAGATAGGAAGTTGAAAAATTATCTATTAACCAAATATATTTGTCCATATTCCCAGGTATTCATACTTTTTCACTGGTCAACATAATTGCTATTAATCATGTATAAGAATATAATTTACATAAATATGGAGAGAAATAATGAGTTTTTAAAAAATACATAATTGATTCACACTTACAAGTGGAAATGTATGCGTTTATGCATAGACAATGAAGGGTTAAAGTTTTATACTCTTGGGATATACTTCTATCTTAAGATTTAGGTTATGCCAGATGAGAATTGAAGACATTTAGAAACAAACAGTTTAGAAATCTTACAGAGCTTTAATCCATAGTATGTCGTGTAGAATAATTTACATATTGAATTGATTAGATTAAAAGTATGATTTTTTTGACACTGAGCCTATAAATGTAAAACAACCATCAATAGTTCTGTTAAGTAAAAGTCAAGTTCAACCCGATTGCATGACAGAATTACGACACATTTCAGAATGAGAACGAACGTCATGTCAGTTTAACTTTGAAAAGTCCTGTGCTTTCTGTTTCCTGTTTTATTGTGATAGTTATGTGCTTTGCTTTAAATGTACACTTCCTGTCTTTGTTTGTGCCTCTTCAGTTAATTATTTTCACCTGTGCCTCATCCCCACCTGTTCCCAGTCTGCTGCCATCACCCCCCCCCCCCCCCCCCCCCCTTCAGACTCCAGTTTGTTCTGTCAGTGATCGATGTTTACAGTTGCTTTTGTCTCAGCCCTTTGTAAATTTTCATAAATTATCACTTTTTCTTTATTGTGAGTTTTTATCTTTCCTGGAAGATTGGTTTTGACTCATACTTGGATTTTCGGTTCATCTACACCTCAGGATTGGTTCTCTTCCATTCCCTGCATCTACAGACACTGCTGCCTGTAAGTCTGTGTATTTCTTTGTTATTAAATCTCCTCATCTGCATTTGCAAGACACCAGGGGATGAAATAAACTCGCAAAGATGGGAGGGAGAGGTTAGCAGGACAGTCACGGGAGGAACAGGGAGTTGAAAAGGAGGGAACCACAAGACAAAAAAGTGAATAGATTTATGTCAAAGTCATAAACGCAACCTAATCTGTCCAGGAAGGTGCATCAGATTTCCACACTTCAAAGGACAACACTCCCCCCGTTAGCATTCTTAGATAAGTGACTGATGGATTGAAGGCTACACAACTGGATCAAGACAGGCTTTAACTGGATTTTTATGCATTTTGGTTCATAAATTATTTGTATATTTATAATTGTTACCGAATTTGGGTGCAATCACATAAAATGAACACGTTTATTTGTTGTCTCTTTTGTCCATGGAGGAAGCCAGACCTTCTGCCTGTTGCACTTGCATTGATTCTCGAGTAGCTCAGAACAGATGTACAAAACAGCGTTTGTCGTCCATGCATCTTCACATATTTGGATTCATAGTTGCCATCATGAGACAAAATATTTGGCTGCCCAGTTGTTATGAAATCACACATACAGTACATAACCTTATAATTAAACCCTGTGTTGAGACCCAACATTTCCCTTAGAATCAAAGTATCTATCTCTTTCTATTTACTGTCAAGTGAACAACGGCGACATAAAGTGTGTGTCCAGGTAAAGAGACGATAAAAGTAATAACTTTTAATAGTATTTAGTACTTATTAACCTGCCACTTCAGGTTAATAAGTCTGAGGCAATTCATGTAGGTCAAATAATGTTCTAATAAAGAGCTGCTGACTCGTTGTTTTTTCTTGGTAAGGGAAGTGCAGCCATAAGCTTCTTGGTAATGACAGATGGATTGTGGCGTGATGTCGGAGTGGACACTTCGTGTGGAGAGTCTCCTGCAGATAGATTGTGGTAAAGAAGCACTTAACACCTTTGCACACTTTGGCTTTAGTTTATTTCTCATGTCATTCTGGCCTGAGAAATTGCATGGAGTGTCACAGATTTGTGTTCTTGGCCAAATTTGGAAATCCTAGGTACAAAGTTTTCAATGCATGTGTGTCTGTCGAGCACTTACTCGTTACTCTGAAATCTCTAAAGACGCATTACTCAAAGTATAAACATGATGGCATTCTCATTATCTGCAACTACTGATCATACGGCATGTCTTTGACAATATACTATGAAACACACAGTTTTTCAGATTTCCTATTGACCCTGAAGAGGTCAGATCTGCCAGCTGCATTCATCATCTTCATCTTGTGACTGCGCCTTGCATTTATCTCACCACTTTCTGACTCCTTTGTGGTCTAAGAAGCTTTCACCTTAACACAGACATGAGCACACAACACCAAACACGTTTGTCATTAGCACACTTTTCAGTGTAATTGCTGTTTTTTTGGGTCGACATAATTTAAAACAAATTATAGGTTATTTAGAGATATGATATAAATTTGAGACGGTTGTCTCATCTACAAGAAAATGGAAGGACTTGTGAGCAAATCAGTGCAAGTCCGCTGTGATTTATTTTTGTTGACGATGCGCATTGGCGATGTACTGCACGAACGGAATCGCTGCTTAACTACAGTATGAATTTAATCCAGTTTTGCCATGCTTGAGTAACTAACTGATTGGGTGCAACTGATTACATTTGCTGCTAATGGTTTACTACTAATTATATTAGCAGTGGTTTGCTGTATTCGAGCTTCCCACTCGACAGCGCATTAAGACTGAAACTAAATGAAATGCATGCATTATAACTCTTCTTGTCTACACCTGTGCTTGTCCTACTGTGACACGTGAAAATGGCTGCACTGAAATAGGCCTGTTATTATGTCATTAGAACTGCAGCTGTTTTTGAATGACATTTTTTTTAAAGCTGTTTATTCAAAACATTTACTGGCATCTGTTTTACAAAGGCGGCTCGGTGGCGCAGTGGTAAGCACTGTTGCCTCACAGCGAGATGGTTGCGGGTTTGTCTCCGACTTGTGGCCATTCTGTGCGGAGTTTGCATGTTCTCCCCGTGTCTGCGTGGGTTCTCTCCGGGTTCTCCGGCTTCCTCCCACCTCCAAAGACATGCAGCCTAGGCTGATTGGTGACACTAAAATTGCCCGTAGGTGTGAGTGTGTGTGTGTGTGGCTGGTTGTATGTCTCTGTGTTGCCCTGCGATGAACTGGCGGCTTGTCCAGGGTGTCCCCTGCCTCTCGCCCATTGACTGCTGGGATTGGCTCCAGCTTGGCCCGCGACCCGATAATGAATTAAGCGGTTGGGACAATTAATGTTTTACAAAGTTAGCCACCGTCACTGATTTGGTCTTCTGTCATGAGCTTCTTGTCTGCGAGATGCACTTTTTCTTCTGCATCTGGCGTAGTCAGGAAAAATAATTCCACCATGAAATTGCACTGTCTAGAGTGGCGGGGTCATGATTACTACTTCAAACCCTGTCAATAATAATGAGGTCCTGGAGAAGAGATGGGAGAGAAGGTGTGTGAGATGCAGTAAATGTAAGTAGGGGAAAGGAAGTGGGTCAAAGATGGAAAACTTGCCTTATAGTGAATGGAGGGAGGATAAAGGGAAAATGAAAAGCATGTGAAACAGGGATTTGCTGAAGTGGGAAATGGTGTGAGGATAAAATGATTAGTCTACTCTCTGTACCACCCCCATTCATCTCATTGGTGGAAAAGACCTGTTTTCTGCATCCTGCTTTATTAAAGGCTCTTCCATCAGTTCTCATCCGTTAATCAAATCCACAAACCCTGTTGTAGAGAGCTCTTTAATGAGATTACATGAGGCTGTAATCCTCACCATCGGGACATTAATCTATCAGGCGAGAAAATGGTACAGATAATGTGCCAATGCAAAGGATAACGTAGAACAAAACAATTACAGTGGCGACTAATTGATAGCACAAAAGATGTTTTGCTGCTCATAAGGAAGGCAGTGAAAGAGTGCAGGGCGGCGTTTACGCTGTCGCTGTGCTTGTGCTAAACACTGGCCTGTGCAATCCATCTTCTTCTCACTTTATTCAACGTTCACTTTGTTTCCTCCACCTCGGCACTGTCTTGATATTATCTATACATCTATGCAGCTTTCTCATCTGGCGTGACTCATGTGCACAGAGCAGCACTTGGTAAATTATTGAGCAATGTGGCCTAAAAGAAAATAAAAGCCCACCTTCCCGGTTACACGACAGTGTCGCTTGTCGGCTATCGGAGCTCCCGGACGTTGTCCCGTCCCCAAGTTTGACATTTTAATAGATTTATTCTTCGTTGGTTTGTAATGGCTGAGTCACGCATTTGGTAAACAAGATATAGTAAAGCATTTCATTTTGGGGGGGGGGGGGGGGGGGGTCTTCATCAAGGCACTGACAGAATTATTGATGGTTTAAGGTCAGAGCTACATTGAGGTGCTTCAGAGTCATTATTTATTCATCTTTGTAAGAGCAGTGTTTGAGCCAGAACGACTTTCACCATTTTTGGCTGCACACTCTCCTTCATGAAATCACACATTTAAGGTCGCCGGTTGTTTCGTTTACTTTTTGTGCTTCTTTCTGAGCTGCGGACGTGCACAGATAGATTGAGTCTTCATTTAGAAACCACTTAGTTACGATGCCTAATGTGCTCAAATGATTATTCTCTTTGTACATATAAAGCGTACATGTCAGTATAGTAATTTCTCCTCTTCTGACTTGACTCATTGACTTCTTCTTGCTGCTACTCCTTCTATTTCTTTCTCCCCACCCCCCTGGCCCTTTCTCCCTCCCCTTTCCCTTCATTTCCCTCCCACTTTTCTCTCTCACTCTGAAGAGCTCTGTCTCTGCGCTCCCCTTCATTTACCGCTCCAACATGTTGGCAGGAGGAGAAAGAGGAGGATGCTGCGCTCTACCCTCGGTGCATTCTTGCCACCCCTCCAGCCGGAGCATGTTGCCTCAGACTCAGACTCAGCCTTCAGTCATCTCCACCTGAAGGACTTCAGGGAGGAGGTGAAAGAGGAACCAGACAATACACTGGATACCAGGACCTCTCGGACCAGGGTCCCGAACAGGAACAGCAACAGCAGGAGAGTGAAACAGAACAACTGCTCTTCATCTGTGGTGGAAAATACTCATTCCTCAGTAGTGACACCCTCCTCTGCCCTCTCTAGATTATCTCCCTCCTCTTACTCCCTCTCGGCTCCCAGATCCATGTGGCAAGAGGCAATAAGGAGGAAACGGTATCTCCTGAAGCAGGCAGGGGATTCTATTGAAGAGAATAAAGGAGGAAGCGGTCCAGAGAGGAGGAAAAAGTCCCCGGACTGGTTGTATGAGTCCTACTACTGTATGAGCCAGCAGCATCCCCTGATTGTGTTTCTGCTGCTCATAGTGATGGGAGCCTGCCTGGCTCTGCTGACTGTGTTCTTTGCTTCAGGACTGGTAAGTTTCTCATTCACAACATGCAGAAACGAGATATTTCTCGCTCTCTCATTGACTCAGACGATGTGTATACTCACGCTGTGCCGGTTTAACACCAGCAGTATACACACACATGCAAGCACTTTGCAGCATGCGCTCCTCGTTGCAGCACTAATGTAAAGAGTAGGGTGAGATAAAAGGGAGGGGATAAGGGGCTTAGTTATTGTCTGACCTCATGGTTGACTGCATGACAGAATGGAGGTCTGCTTCCCCGTGGAGGTTTTAAAGTTATCTTTGCTCAACAAGCCTGAAAGCGGTGAAAGGCAGGCACTAAAATAAAGGTTCTCAAGTAATACACATTTTTAAATGCACACTTTCATTTAACATAATCTGTTTAATTATATGCTTCTTAAAAAAAAGTTTTTGAAAATTAACACAACAAATAAATCATTCCAGAGGACACTACAATACCAAGATAATCTTGTCGTCAGGATATCACATTTTTGCATTAAGAGTACACGCTCCCGTTCACTGCTGCACCTCCTGTTAAGGAGGATTAGTCTAAAACGCACTGAAAGACAGTGAGAAGAAGAGCATTGACAAACGTACACGAATAAACACTGTAATGCACATCATGAAATGCACAGAGTGACAACAGATTGTGCTGCTGATTGAAGACAGAATTAAAAGTTTTGCACAGGGTTTTTTGCTTTTTTTCCTGGAATCATCAGATTGTTGTGACACCAGAGCCTGGAAACCCGACCCTTGCGTTTCTATGCAGTCGAGCCGAAACACCAATTATTTAGAAAATGAAGTCAATTGTACAAAATATCTGAAGTATATTTATATTGATATAATTTACCTTGTCTAATAGTTGAATGTGTTTTTATAACATCCAACAAAATGTCTTTGTCGAATTGTTTCATTTACCCTGTCTGGCACATGTGGGACATTTTGGTTAGTCATAATTCATCATTCTTTTGACTTTTTTTTTTCAGCCATAGATTAATGACATAATTGATGATTTTGTCAGATTAACTGGAATTGCATAAATATTAAATATTAATGTAGTTAGATGCATTGATGACCCATAATGGAAGCTAATGCCTTTAAAATGCTCGGTTATAGTAATCTCCTACTTGACATTTTGTAGATTCTGTTTTTTGCGGGCTCTCAACAAACAAGTATCTCAATACATTTTCCTGTCTGTCCATTATTTCTCCCCCCATCCCTTATTTTCTTTTTACTTATTTGTGTGTCTGTCATCTCTCTCCATCTCTCATTTCTGTCGTTCCCCTTTATTTTCATCCTATCATCCCTCCATCCTGCTGGCTGACCTAAATCCTGCTCTGTTTTGGAGCTCTGCTCTGGGCGACACATTCTCTCTGGCTCTCTGCAGCACTCGTATCCTTTTCTGTCCCAGTGCATTGACTGTGTGCATGAGAAAGAGACAGGGGGAAGGTGGGGGGGAAGGGGATAACGGAGGAGAAAGCAGGAGATGGAGAGAAGGAGGGTAAATTCAACAAGAAGCCACATGGGATTGACTGGCAGAAAAAGAAAACCCATTGGTCAGCTCACTTCTGAAATCCATGACAGAATGAGGAATGTTTCAGTGATATAAATAAAACCAACACATCAATCTACATTATACAGCATGTTCAGTTATTCCATACTTTGAAATGACAATGTGATTAAGACTTTGAAGTAATCTACTCGTTAATTTGGGTTATGTGCTGTCACTTACACAGTATGTGGAGTTTTCAAAGACTGAAGGGAAAGAAAACAAAGCCATGCCTTTATTTATGGGTATACAAAGTAAGAAAATCACATACCTTGAATTTAAACAAAATATATATATATATAAAAAAAACGAATACAAAGGGGTCTGAGAAGTTATGAATTTCACAGACATCCTTGCCTGCATTTCCATATTCGGACCCTTTTCCGCACTCTGACACACAACTGGGAAAGCAATGATGTGCAATGGCAGGGAGCACCAAAGATTCATTTCACTGTGCGGTTTCCTTCATGCACCTTGAAGAAACTCCTGAAAATGTCATTGCAACTTTCATATCTAAGTGAGTTTCAGACGAGCAGCAGCAAATTCATTATATATGGGGCTTCAGCTTTGCTGCCGGTTAACACAGAGGGCTTTTTGGAGCTGCTCCCTCACTCAGATCATTGAATTCTACATTCAGTCACACTGAAATGATCTTTAACCTTGACCGGCCTTCTGACAGGATGATCTTAGCACCACTAACATTCACTCTAATGTTTCTGTTGCATTGCATACATCTGCCTCAGTAAACACCTTGTCTATCTGTGTACTGTTACTCTTCTGTCCTGTTCTCCAGAATGTCGAGGACCATGTGGCCTTCCTAATTACCGTTTCCACGGCACTGGGCATCTTCTTGGCGGTGTTTGTGCTTGTCTGCATTGAGTCGGTCTTCAAGAAGCTTCTGCGTTTTTTCTCCCTCGTCATCTGGGCATGCCTGGTTGCCATGGGATACCTTTTTATGTTTTTTGGGGGGATCATCTGTCCTTGGGATCAGGTAAGACAAATGTATTTTGTGGTGTAGTCAATGTAACAATGGGTCTATAAAAATCACAATGTAGCAAAAGTTATTTGTAAATTATTTAATCAGTTTACCTTGTATTATTTGGTAATTTGAGGGCTAAGGAGAATTTTAATATACAACACAGCATATGGTTCACTACTAAGAAGGACTTATTATTGATATTCATTATTTTACAATGCAGGACATTTGTTGTGGCGGTGACTCTAATCACGTGCAAATCCGGACATTGATCATTGTATTTGTCAAACATATTCATAGATTTAACAGTAAGCCTTAAAAAATTATGCTCGCCCAAAATTATTTCCGTGATAAGCTGAGAACAGCATGAAATCGATCAGCATGATCGATTTATGGTGGCTGCGATTCACTCGATTTCTCTCCTGCTGAAGTTTGCTCCTAACTAATGATAAACTCAAACAGCTACTCACTGACAGCTGTGACTGGAGGCATTACGTCTTCAGGTTTTTGATGTCTAACAGTACGCTAAAGTTGGGAGTAACGTAGATTTTATATATTATGTACAGTGTATTTATTGCAGCAGCATCCTTATATGAAACCTTGCAGTTCATCAGGGGCTCATTGGGTTTGTTCCTATTGAGAGCCAGGTGATTCTTTGAAATGCACCACATGATATAGCTCTTTATCAGTCTCCTCTTTGATATCTTATAAAACTCAAACAATTATGAAGGAAGACATTATGCAGACCTGCCAGCATTTTCATATACAAATGTACTGCTATGTTTTGTTTATATGAACTTTGCATAAAGCTGCTTTTGGCAGATGAAGCTCTGCTGCATCTTGCATTTAAACTTGCATACTGCGCGAACACAATTGAACTCACAAGCCTCACCAAAGTGTCTGTCCAACCTTGTTCCTGAGTTCAACCAGGCATTCCTGAAAAATGCTAAAAGTAGATTATTTTTTTAATGACACTGAATTCATAAATATGTCCTATGAGCGAGCAATAACGATACATCTTGTACCCTCACTGTTTGTCTAAACCCGCCACTCAGTTATCTAGAAAATGGCACCACTCGTCACGTCATCAGTAGATAATTATCACAGACAAATTAATATAAGTTAGGTCACTCCCACAGAGTATTTCGTTTCAGTTGGATTAGATGCCTGGGTTACCTTGAACATGAGTTTATAGTGGTGTTACATGTACGAGCCCGGAACCGGCCCCTTATCAGATTGATAAAAACATGAATTCAGTTTCATCTCATTAACAACTCGTCACTGCAGCTGATTCTAAATGTGGTGCTTTTAACTCCTTTGCTGGGTTGGATGAGTAAAGCTGAAACCGTGAAAGTGAGCTGAAAAAAGATGCACACCTGATATCTTCAAGCAAATATACATTCGCATTAGAATTTCTACGGTAGCCTCCTTGGTGATCATGCATTTAAGTCATTAACATAAAGTAATTATTTTCTGCTTATTGCAGATCTTTTAACATGCTGTTTCAAACACATTATTCATAATCACTATTTTAGCCAAGCCTGGAAAGAGAGGAGATAAAGTGCCCACAAACGCCTGTCTATTCCCAAAAGTCACTGTTTTCATTACGAATTTATTCTAAAGAATATGATTGTATTGTTTCCTTCCTTGGAGAGTCGGGTAAATATATTTATGGTGGTGAGCAGGTTAATAACTTGGTGTTAATTAAAGTAGTGTGAAAGATCGGTGACATTACTGACTTGCTCTATTTCCCCAAGGTTGGCAGGTGTAATTTATGCTTCACACTTAACTCAAATCATACATGTCAAAACTGTATTAATGTTGACTTCACCAAACGTCATAGTTCATGCTTCCTGCTCGATCGCTAATGGGAGGTAGCAAATTCAGTTTGACAGCGGATGCATGTTGACAGGGAGAGCTGATCACTCTACATCTTAAGCATTAATGACACAGATGGATCATATTTCAAAGTCACAGTGATCGAAAGGACCAGTCGGCTGGTATGAAGTAAAATAACATGGGAATACAGTGTATGTATTGTTCTTTGCTCTTGGCGTTCTTTCATGTGCTGCATTTATAAACTGTGTATAATAAATCCTGTAGCGTTATTGAATTCACAAGGAAATGTGGCAAAATGGACAAACAGTATTATCTTCATTGCTACACTTGTATGCATTTCCTGTAACGGGGCCCATTGAAAACACCGCAGTACATTAGGCCCTCATCATTTGAAAGCTGAAATTGGGATCGGCATGACACATGGATTGTGTGGCATCGCTGATCACAAAGAGGTAGCTGCTTCATTTATTCCTTTCTTTGGAAAAAAATATCAGGCTAACCCTAACGCTATTCATTCTCGCAGACTGCTGCTACTTAGCCATATTAATTAGCACTTATCTAAAGGGACGTTAATGCTGAAGGCATTGCACTCTGTTGGGATTTTAAAGACAGATTATAAATTGATAAAAGACTCACATAGCTCTACCTTGGGATGAAATATATGCAGTATGTTTTATTTATTTTAATTTAATGCTAGGGGAGAACAGTGAATCCATTTCAGCCATCATGGAAATATATTATAATCCCATCATGCAGTCAGTAAAGCTAAAAAAAGAATCAAAAAACTAAAGAATAAATGTAGAATCTAGAGAGCATGTTTGTGCTATTGGTCAGTAACCCAGGATTAGTCCATATGGAGAATTTAGACATATTTGAAATGCACAATTCAACATAATGAAAGGAGTGCCGTACTTGGAGTGCATCTCCCAGATTCAAAAGAAATATATGATTTATTTAGGCTAAAATGACTTTCATTGTGATTATCTTTATGTTCAGTCTTTTGATGTTCATCTTTCCTTCCTTCCTAGCTGTAATGGGGAAAATCAGTCAAAATCTATCGACACAACATCATTCAGGATGTTGACTTTAGTTTGTCTCTCAAGCGGTTTCACTCTTCCTCATCACTGGCTCAAAATGTTGCATCTCATAGTCAAAGTTCAAGAAATGTGAGAAGGACTTGTGGATATGTTGCTGAGATGCCAGTAATAGGTTCTAAATAACTGGCTTCCGTGTCTGAATCATTTACAAAGCAGGAGTATTGGGAGAAGTTATTAGAAATATATTAAGTCGTGAAAGCAAAACGAGAGTGGCGCTAATGCTGAAAGAGGATAAATCAACAGTGAATGTTCAGATAGCTTTCCTTCAATATTTTTTTTTTTTTTTTAAGAAAAATGTATTAAAAGGCTGTGATATGTGAGGCATCACTAGTGGGATGTTTTTTTTGTTTGTTTTGACACCCAAATCTACAGTTCTGCTTTACAGAGCTGGGGTACAGCTATGTGTGGATTCTACCCCTTCATCCCTCAGGGGCTTGAGAAACTTGGTGATGTGATTAGTTGGGGTGGCTTCTGCTGTTACTCTGGTGTTACATCAGAGTGCAGATCCATTGAAGGTTTGATCAATGAACTCCTGCAGGGGGAACCTCGGCTCGCCGTTGAGTTATCTGCTTTGCAGCATGGTTTCTTCCCAGATTCACCACTGGGCCCTTTGTTGGCTAATGGATGTACTGGTTCTGTTAGTAGAGCCCTCCTGGGTGACCGTTGTCGGGCAAGTCCAAGGCCTTGTCATCATTCCTTGGACATGATGCAGCACATGCACATGCCTCAAAGAGTTCTGCCTGTCATCGTGTGCGAGGTGTGTGCATCATGCTTCCAACTGAACAAGGTTTCTCAAATACCATTACCAATGTTTACAGAGGATGTTTGCAGACATTTTCTATTATTTTTCTATGTCTATATTTTTTCCATGTTGATTAAAAATGTAACTTTTCTAATTCTTTATGATGTGAGTCACCATCGTGTATCTTTAACTCACCTAGCAAAATAGGGACAAATCACCAACTCCTATACTTCCCTTACTAAATACAGGAGAGAACGACTCAAACAGAGGCGGCAGTCCTCCCTGAATAATCCTAGGAAATGGAGAATCTATGGACAAATCAGAGATGCACAGTGGAGCTGTTTGGGAGAGGTGATGGAAAGACAAAAATACAAAGTGCACAAAAGGAATGACTGATCTAAAGCATCGCCTGTAAATGATGGTGGCAGTCGTGTGATGACATAGTACATACAGTAGGACACATTGTCTGTTGATGTGACGGTTAACAGACGTAGTTGGATGAATTCTGAAGTGTGTTGGGACAGAATGAATAATCATATGCAGCAGAGTTGAACCAAACCGTCCATTGGACTTGCTGAAGACGAGCCCAGCGTCCTTTAATGCACATGTATTTCTGTCTTCAAAGAATTCTCCCAAAAGTACACCATTTTTAAATTAAATAAATATTTAATAATAAAGGTAATTATGTCAATTTACATGTGTGCCCAGGAAAACTTGATACGTACTTCTAACATGAAAGGTTGCAGTTTCTAAAACCTTTTTCAGCCTCTAGAATTAAAGCTGCACTCCGATTGCATGGTGATTGATTCAATACAAAAGATGACTGTTCAGAAAAGATGAAAACTTTAGCGATTGCTCAGGGATTATTTGAAGAACCACTCACTGCCTGTTACTCCAGTTTTTATTTAATTGATCATTCGATGTAGATTCCTGAATAATTAATGATTAGTTCTCTAATTTTTTCTCAAGGATAAGTTTTTGCATTTCAAGCCTAATTTAGATTTTTTTTTATACCCTGTGCTGATCTTTTTTACCATTTGTGTACTGTCTAAGGGCATTTGTGTCATAAAGTTGAGGAAGAAAATAATTTAAGTTGCAGGAGAAGGTTGTCTGATTTAATGATTTCACCAAGATGACTAGACCCAAATGAAAATCCAAATGTAACAGTAAACATACCAATAACAATTTAGAACGTTTTAGTGATGAACCAAATCAGTGTAAATCTAATTATGAGGGGAATGAGCTGCTCGGCGGAGGTCTGCGCTCTCCGAGTGCTTTTCGATTTATTTTTCCTTCATTTATAAAACACTGTTTTATAGTTCCGGACAGAATAATGCACTTTCTTTACAGTTACTAAGACTTATTTAATGTTGTATTGGCTTTTGCTGAAGAGCTATGAGTGAGACAAACCCAACTTATACAGCAGCAATATTCCATTAAACATATCCCTCTCATTTTATTTTTTATACCGGTGAATATTAGATTCTCCAAATCCTTTACATACTAACAAGCTGGCTGGACTGTTCAAGAAACATAACTCATGCAGCTTGAGTCCAGATGGAACTTAACATTTAATATATTTAAATTGCTTTTCTGCTCTGGTTTTGGCAAAGGCAGTTTAGATTCCTGCATTATCCTTCATATATATATATTTTTTTGTATAACTCCAGTGGCATGAAGCTGCTACTCCATAATGGGAATACAATCATCTGTTAAAATAACTGCATTATACTACATTGTTTGTGTTGACCTCGGCATCCTAACAGCTGGTAGGGAATGCATGTTATTATACTATCTCTTCCGAATGAATTTGTATACAGTGCATAATTGACCATTTTCACATCAATGGGATGTTTATCCTCTCTGCACAAAGGCCTCTGTGTTTGCTGACAGTGAGGAGATGGGCTTATCTGTGTGGTCCAGCCTCTACCCCTTGCTGAGAGATGTCTGGACCTGTTTTATTTCTTCCTTTCTCATTCTCAATCCCTCCCCGTCACACTTATACACTCACACGCTCCCATTTTGAGGTTGCAGCCAGCTTCCTTAAGCTTTAGGAAGAGGAGGTGGGCATGGCAAGAAGAGTTGAGGAAAGGGGAGTTGGGCTGAGGGTAGAGCCCTGCTCTGGTGGAATATTTAAGAACAGTCGGTGGAAAGAAATCAGAGAGGGACTACCATTAAAAGAGATGGGAAAAGAAAAAGGGAATGAATGGCAGAAAGATTGAGAGGAGCGTGTTAAAAGGGGTAATTAAGCCACTTTTAAAAAAAGAATCTAATTGATTGTGGCAAAAAGAGAAAATATGTGTTGTGCCAAGCATCTTTAATATATCCCCTGCAGATTTGGTCAGTAATTAGAAATGTAAATGTATTTCTTTAACAAGCACAGTAAATCTAGCCTGTAAACTAAACTCTTACAGTTGGTACATTAAACGCCTGATGCAATCTGACACTCTGTCTCTTAAATGTGTTTTATGACCCATCCTCTGTCATTATCAAGGAATTGATTCATGGGCAGGGGCAGAGTTGAATACTGGTAAACCATAAAAAGGTTTATTGTCAGAGGGTCCTATGCTTGTTTTAGCCGCTGTGAATGTAGCTCCTCAGTTTTATTACTGCATTAAGTGTCAAGTATTTATCAAGTGATTATCCCCTTGCAGACTTTTAATCATCCTTCGTCCAGTTTCTTATTTCAGTAATGAATTTGGATTTCACAGCATTAATTTGGAAGCAGGATTTCTGCACTCTAAGCAAATTATTCTGCAGCACTAGATGATATTTGTCAGCAATTAACTTCTGCAAGTGAGTGCGTTATTGGCACTTTCTGTTTAAGAAGGGGGGAGATGTATTTGTTTAACTTCCTCTGAAATATTAATGTGACTCGGGAGTTATTTCTTTTTTATTTATTACAATTCTTTTATTTTGTAAGTAAAGAAATATTTTTACAATATATATCACTGAAAGAAAATGCTCCAAATCTTGCTTGAATTCATGTCGGCAGCGGTGAACTCGGAACCCTCGAGTGCAACGCCAACTTTCATGTCCCGTAGGTGCTGTGGGACTCGTGCTGCTCCAGCCGTGAAGCTTTTTAGCTTAGCCCTGCATATTTTTAGTCCATCAAACAGATATTTTAATGAAGCAGAGTAAGGCCATGGGATGTAGATATTATAAGATCAGTGAAGTTGCATTACAGTGAGTCGAGTTGTCTCCAGTGCTTTAACCCAATGCTTGTCTGAATGATTGCGATGCTTTATTACTGTTTGAATCTTTTGACTCTCAATGCCATCTGGTTGTTGCCCACAGTTGGCCATAAACTGATCTTTGGGTTTATTTAAAGACATCACACAAAAGCATTTCCATATTTACGCGGCTGCACAGCAGCCATAGCTTTGAATCTGTAGGGTGCTTAGTGTCTGAGCTTCATGAGTTATAGTCATACTACACGTCAGTCTCATGAATGCTCACCACTAAGAGCTGTATTAGTTGTATTCTCTCATCCTTAAGCTTGAAGTTCCTATTAAATAGATTTGATATCAACTTTCAGAATTGTTTTACCCATCCGGGGACAAAGTGTCCTTGGTTTTTGACCTAATGCGTCATGGCAACTGCTCATTTAAACTGGGTCATGTGTGTGTGTGTGTGTGTGTGTGTGTGTTGGGGGGGGGGGGGGGGGGGGGGGAGAGACAAAAATCACTGTGTGAGCAATCTTACTAAACAGCAGATCCATGAACCTGACTTCCTGTTTTCCTTTGCATTTTTGTGGGGAAAATGATATTACGTTCTTGTCGCAGTTGCTTTTAGAAATCTGAAATGGCTTTGAAATGAAAGTGTCTGTCAATCAGATGTCTGTAGGACTGAGACAGTGAACCTTTCAGTGTTATATTCATTTCCACCCTTCAAGGTGTTTTTAATTCCAAGACAAGATTTTTGACATTTTAGAATCTAGTAATGGCCACCATGCAAATAAATTATTTGGTTTGTTTTAATCACGGGGAACTCAAAACATAAGGAATAACCTTGGAAAGAAATGTATGGTAAATGTGTTTTACAGACTCAAATGGGAAAGAAATAAAGAAGGGAGAGGAGAGTTTTGTTAGTTTATGTAAATTCCATTCATTCTTTTCTATTTCCAGCCACGTTTTCGTTTCCTGCAGCCTTGTCTCATTAAGCTCTCAAATGTCTGCATGCGATTGGACTCCAGCTTCTGTTGTTAGTCATATATCACCACACTGTAAGAATGAAATAAGGCTGTGCCCAATTAAAGCTCGGTCAGGCAGTGACGCACAGATTACAAAAAGCTTTTTGCTGGAAAAGGTGTGAAAATAAATGAAACACAACATATAAAGTGATATTTGGGACCCCTTGCTCTTCTGAACTGTTTTTTTTTACTAAGACTAGCTATTTTATAAAATAGTAAGTTACAGGATATGAAGACACACACACACACACACACACACACACACTACACCAGACCTGGCGTTTTCCTTCAGTAGTCTGACTGGGCCAGTCTCATTCATATTAATATGAAAGACGGGGAATGCCCTAATAACTCTGCACTGCATCATCTGTCACATTTCTTCTAAAACCGCTGTTCTCTAATGAGTGCAGGAGACGGAAAGTATTATCCCGAGAAGGTGCAGAAGCTGCCCACGCTGTTGTTGGAGTGTGGGCAGCTACAGCAGCTAACTGGAGGAGGAAACAATGAGGGGAGCTGATACCTAAAAATGATTGGTCAGTCATTTCAGCACATTCTGGCTTGAGTAAAGATGACACCGCACTGAAAAATAAAGTCTAGCATTTATAATTTGCTTATTTACCATTTAAAGTCTGCTAATACAGATAACTGCTAAATTGCCTGCATCGCTTTGCCAATAACTAACCTTATTTTCATTTTTTATTTAGTCTTTTACAATACAGTTTTGCACTCGAGGGTATCAAACACAGCGCCATAATAACAAAGGGATGATTTGTGTCAGACGTCTACCATGATAACTTTCTCTTCGTCTTCTCGATTCTGCCATTACTAGGTGCCATTTCTCTTGCACGTTTTATTGTGAGAAGCAACAGTCTGCCAAGGGAAATGTTTCGTTGCATTGAACAAAGTCAAAATTACAGGCTTTATTTTTTTGTGTTCTTGTTTCATTTGATAAATGTATGCGGATAAATTATGCTATGATGCTTATGATGCCTGTGAATTTAAGTGCTCTGTATCCATCATGTCAAACTGAGTCATCCTTCTGCAATGAAAAATAAAAACTCAAACTGTCGTAGGATTTCATTGTCAACAAGTCATATTATGAGGGACCAACTATAATGGGATTATGGCTTTGCTGCATTAACATAATGGAGAAATAAAGCCTTTCTGGAGGATTGCTCTCTCCCCAAGACTTGTCAAGTTATGCATCATGCAGCACAATAGTACTGAAAGCAATTGCCAATTTGTATGGAGATTGTATAGAAATAAATTCCAAGTTCTCCCTTATATGATTTAAAGACAATCCTAATTGTTTAATTTACTATGTGTGTATATATATAAATATATATTCACGTTTGATACTGAATCAAATTAGAAAATTAATGTTACTTCCTTCACAGTGGCTTATAACACGGGCTGCCACAATGTCAAGGTCGCTATTATGATGGTTATTACTGCAATGTCTTGGTTTTAAATTACAGAAATTAACAGCGGTAACCATGGCTGCACTGCTGCCTATGTAGACGTGAAAACACAGTGCATACTTTGGGCAGGATTTAATTGTTAGTCATGGTTGGTGCTCTACTGTTCTGTGTAATAAGGTGTTGAACATTGAGCTGCTGACATTCAGCACAGGATGGTTGAAGTGATTACACAATTAAAAGGAATTTAAGAAATACAGTTCTAATGTGATTTATTATTCATTTCTTTAAGACAAAGGCTGAGCTGTTTTGTATTAACGCCCACTGATTTGATTTATGACACCTCAACATTAATGTAAAAATGGGGTATTTACTGCAGAGGATTATAAAGCGATGTGTTTACTGTATCTCTGTTTGAATATCAGCCATTTTTACAATTGGCTACAATGTTAATTTCTATAGATAGTTTACTAACTGTTGTCTGTCACTAATCTGTTGCTGGCAAACAGAAAAGCAACAATGGTACAGCATCCACAAAACTTCTCTAATTCCAATATTTGTTTTGGTATAAACAGACCAGTACCTCCATCATGCACAGTGTTGTAAATGTGCCAAACAGGCTTCTGTTTTTCTGTAGTCCTTTATCAAATGCTACAAAGTCATCATAACGACAGTTCAAATTGTCTGTTTTATTCTAAGTCAACAAGGCCACGTTTATTCTAATCTGTTGTTTACATATTTAAGGCTTGACATTAATCATTTGGTGACTATTTACCTCAAATAAAAATAATTATTAATGTAGTGGCTTTTCCATCTGTTTACAGTCATTAATAGTTAATAGTTAAGAGAGTAGTGGTGTAACACGGTATGTTAGTCACCCAGGCTTGAACAGAGGAGGTCCTGTTTCTCCTCCTCTTAGCTTCTCTCCCTCTCTCCTACTTTGTGTTTCTCCTCCTCTCAGCTTCTCTCCCTCTCTCATACTTTGTGTTCCCCTTCCCATCTCACTTCCCCTTATACTCCCCAGGCCTGCAAATAAGCCAGAAAAGGTTAACTGGCACCTGGCTGCAGTTGAGAACACTGACCTCTTTCTATCCATGCATAACAGCGGATGAGCCGCTTTAACCCTTCAGCAGGAGGCATGTTGAGCAACGGTGTGTGTGTGTGTGTGCGTGTGCTGTACTTAAAAATGGAAGCACTCCGTATGCTCCATCAGAGGTGTCTGTGAGGGAATTACCTCTTTTCTTCTTACTGCAATCAAGGGAGCTTGGGTAAGGTGGAGACTAAGAATATCACAGCGTATAAACACACTACAGTGAAATGCTTTCTGCCACAGATTTTTTTACTTACAAAATTTGACTTCCCTTTGAGCAGGCGTGAGGTTTCTATATTTTTTTGATGCCAAAAATGTAGCTGTGTAGTTGTTCACACAGGGCTGTCAGCGCTGATTATTTTATTTCTAGTGCAGTTTGGTGCTTCCAAGTTTTCCCTCTTTACCTCTTCACAGTGCAGGTGCGTCCTCTGTTGTCTGTTCCCCTACAGGTGTCATTCTTCCTGTTCATTGTGTTTGTGGTTTACACCATGCTTCCATTCTCCATGCGAGATGCCATCGTTGCCAGCGTGCTGACCTCTGCCTCTCACACCCTCGTGCTGAGCGTCTGCCTTTCCACGACAGCTGATCGCGTGGAGCCGGTGGCGTGGCAGGTAAGGTCGTGCCACACACACAAAAATAAAGTCATGACACTCAATTTCCAAGTCAGGTAGATCATTAATTTTAATCTTTAACAGTTTATAATGAATAATCCAGTTGACCTGGAAATTTTAGGTGACATGCTACCTCATCCATTATTTAATTTAAAGTCACATTACTTTTAGTGTTTTAGACATACAGCGATATACTAGACCTGAACCGAACAGTTTATTTTTAACCAGTATTAATTAGTGACTGTAAGGCTAATTAAATCAGTCTTAGTAAAAAAAGGAGAGGGACTAAACTTGTGTCATAAAATGTTTCGTGTGTTTTGTTGAGTTTTCTGTTGGAGGCTTTGGGTGGTATATGGCAGCAGCACGAAAGCTCTTAGCTGGACAGTAAAGTAGTTCCAGCTACAATATGTCTTGTCCAATCCATATTTAGTGACAAACATCGCCACTGTTTTGGTTTGTTTCCAAATGGAATCTTACTGAAATTGTTTTTCTTTCAGATATTTAATGTTCCTCCGTTCTGCTCACACAAGGATCATTTCTGGTCATTTTAACCATACTGTCTGTATTTTTAGCAAAAAAAATATGACCTTTAGACTAAAACCAAGTTAGCCTAGAAAGTGAGTGATGGAAATTCTAATGTGTTTGTGTCTTATACTGTGTCTAAAGGTCATCCTCTTTCCAGCAGTATCGCCTTCGTAAGCACTAAATGCTCAGGCGGTTGGTTGTGGAGAAGAAAAGACAAGGAAATGTCAGAAAAAATAAAAATAGAATTTTGTTAATGAATTTGAGCTTTTTCAACCTTGATTGCAAAAGACTGTTACTGCTAAAGCACTGATGACTCATTCTAACTAATACATGAGTGAACCACACAATACTGCACTTAATATAGCAAGAGCTCTCTCTTTCCATCTATCGCCATCTCCTCTCTATATCTCTGCCACTCTTCTTCCAATTTACTTCACACTTGGTGGGGTCTGCTGATGCTAATGCAAAGACCATGCAGAGCAGAATTTGATACAATTTGGCACAAGAACATCTTGAATGTAAAATAAATGTTGTATAACTAAGTGAACCATTCCCTTTATGCTGCCGTGTGTCTGCAGCTTCAGGACTCATCTCAACTCGCTGAGAGAGATACACTCAGAGAAGATTATAGATGGAGGAGCCTGAGAAAAGTAATTTCACATTGCATGCTCCAAGAAAAAAAAAAAAAAGTGAAGTAGGTGGCAAAAACACACTTTTAGGAGATGGTGACTGAAAGGCAGTTTACTGCGGAGATGGGTAAGAGCAGCAGTGAAATGCCGTGTAGATAACCCTAACCCACATTGACGAACCAATATCAGGCTAAATCGCTCTATTCCTAACCCTAAACCTAACCCAACATCACCCAAGCTCGTGAGTTTTACACTATTTTCATGGTAATGCAGCTGTTTGTAAAATAATGCAATCAGTTGTTTTTAATGTATATTCAGCTGGAAGTGAGAAAGAAAAATAGAAGCTTTGCAGATGTTTGCTGTTCAGTAAATAGTTTTCATAATTTTCCTTTTCACCAGTTAGAAAATATACGCAAACACATTTGCCAGAGATTATCCCGGCTGCATATTACTCTAGTCATGAAATAATTTAGATTTATGTAGCAGTTTGGGGTAACCCTCAAACAATTGATGCAAATACAAAATTACAAAATGTTTAAATTGATATGTGATATATTTCGTGTCATGAGTGCGAGAGAGGCTGATGCTGAGAAAATAACTGAAATACAAAAGACAGAGAATATATTAGAAAATTCTGTGTAATTGTGACAGAAACCGAAAAAGAAATCAATCAATCGGAGGGAAAAATTGATAAGCCAATAGTATTGACAGAACTGAAGTAGCATTGATCACAAGTCTAAAGGAGGAAGACAACCACTGAAAGAAGGATCACACAAAGGCTGCGATGCCTTTTGATACCACCTGAAGATGTTTTGAGGCTGTTTTTCTTTTATTTTTTTAATGCTTATTAGAGGTGCTTTAAAGACATTACAAGAAAATGAAGCTACAAAGGCATTGCTGGAAGGAAACCGACTGCTATTCAGTCTGCAGTCAAGATGTCATGCTGGGTGAGATGTGACATTGACAAAGAACAAAATTCTGTCTAGTAAACAAGGATGACAAAGCCTGGCTGAGCTCTTCCATTATTATACTAGTGTTTTCTATTGGCTTATCTGTAATTGGTTTTATAATTATGACGAGGTGAAATACATAATCTCTTATTTCAGTGTTTGTGTTTGTGTGTGAATTGAAACACAAAAGGGCAGATGTTGAAACACTTAAAGGGGTATTGACACTTTTATCTACCTTCATACTAGATTTTTAAAGGTACAAATATAAAAAAGTTCATTCATGCTGACAAAAAAACCCAAAACACAATGTTCTTTTATTTTTCAACTCGTTCCATGCAATTTGATCTCTGTGCAAAAGTCTGTGTACCTTGGAAATGATGCACTGAGCAGCAGTTGTTGTTTTGATGAGGAGAAATATTTAATCGTATTACTCCCATATCGACTGGCATAATTACAAAAAAACAAAAACGCAGTACGGGTTAAGGCTCCTTAGACTTAGGTTGATCTGTCCACTTGGAATTATAAAGTTTCACGCTATCAATCAGACCAATATCCTTTAAAATCAAGCCTTATGTTATTTTTGAAAGAACCATGTCCCAGATTTATTCTGTGGTCTACAACTACAGAACTAGTAGCATGTGGTTCTTGAGGCATTTTTTTTCTCATGACAGCAACCCTTGAATGTTATTTGTTGTGTTAATTCCTGATAAAAGTTGTTGCAATCCAATAAGCAGGACTGATTTGTGACATAAGCCCTGCATGATATTCTCTTTTGCATCACTATGATGAAGCCCACTTTAAATTGTTAGTGCCATCATCGGAGGCTTTAAAGCAGACGCCCTGTATTTGTTGTTTTTCCTTGGAAGTCATCCATGCAGGTTATGTCCCAGTACAACACCTTAAAATGTTAATTTTTCAGTACGTCTGAGTGCCTACTAAACGTGTGTGCTTTCCTGTGAGCCTGTAAACGTGCCAGATGTGAATGCATACATGCATTATCCTTCTCCAAATCGCTCTGGCAATATGCCAGCCTCAGTCCATCTCTTTGTGTGAGGCAGGCTCAGGATTACGTCCCCTGTTTGAGGTAAGAACAGTGAGGCAGGGTGCTCTAAGTCCAAGCTGTCGTGGGGTCAGTGCTGGACAGCAGCCAGAAAGAGGCTGATGGATTTGTTGCTCCTCCAACCTGTATTGGAATTGTTCTATTCAGGTTGTCGGTTGTTTTTACTACACCCAGCTTGAGTTGTGAGCTAAACGTTTCTCTGGATGCATTTTAATTAGTCACTGACAGAGTTCAGAATCTAAAGGTCATTGGTTACTGTAATCTGTGACAAATGTGGCAAAGAAATTTAACGAGAGATTCTGTGCTTCATGCAGCAAAAAACAAAGCGAACAAATCCTGTTGAGACCCTCAAACATCTGTCTGTATTTCTGTACTTATGGTCTGTGTGAAGGAACCATGATGTCATCTCCAGTTACAGAGTCATTAATCTTTACAATGCTTACTCATTGGCATCTTTGAATGCACCAGCAATTCGTTGAGGTGAAGACCTTGGTCAGGTATATATTTATGTGGGGAAAGATTTTGAAGTATTCTGATCATTTCCAGGACACCCTATGAAGAGTAATTAATATATACATTGATATTTACATTTTTTTATATACTTTTTTACTGTAAGGTGAGAAGAATAATCTCACTCCCTGACCTCCCTTGAAAAAAAATAATCTCTGTATTTTTAAGCAGCTCTGATTTGGGTTAATTAAATGCTCTTGAAAGATGATGCATGTTTTTATTACAAACTATTTTTTCATAAATGTATCTGTTGATCTTTAGCTTTCTCTGATTCTATCCAAGCGTCATCCTTGGTGGGTGTTACCTTGTGGTGCTGTGGGTGCTATTTGTGGGAAAGTATTTATGATTGGACCCTGAAGAATTAACATACTATTTAAACTTGATCATTCACACAGACCTTCATTAGCAGCTGTTTCTTATTACCTGCATGAACTGAGTTGATTGCTTTTCCTGTCCTGATATCTAACTTTGTCATGTTTATTTGGAAGGTCGGCCTTGACCAGCTCTACATGTAAGATATTTAATAATACTATACACATATTTATTTAATGTACCAAATGATAGGTTCAAGCTGCTTTGCATCTCTTAGTAAGTTGTGAGTACATTTCAGGCTTTGTGTGTTTAGTGGCTCCTGAGAGCATGTTTGCCTGATGTTGGCTGAGGTTATGGAAATAATAATGTTCACACTGATCTTAGATAAGTGTCTTCTTACATACATCTCAGTATAATAGCAGATATAATATCCGACAAAGAGCTTAGCTGGTTTAGAAATTCCCATAATTTGCTCAAGCTCAAAGCCCTTTTTGGCAGCATTCTGACGTCACTCTGACTTTATCTGTAATTGGGCACCAGTGAGGTATGGACGACTCACACAGCCAGCGAGCCAATTCACACAGCTGACCTTTGAGATGGATTGGATCACTGTCGGCGTCTCGTCTAACAGATCCCATTTAATGGAAGAGCACCCAACTGAGTGTAATGCTGTGGCCCTGCCCACACTGGAAAACAAAATTCCTGAATGGATAAACTCCTCTAGATATACTTAACTAGTTGTATTTTTATCCAAGGTCATGTCAGGCCCAACTTCATTTATCCCAGCCTTCATCTGTGGAATAAATTTGATCTGGAAGATGGAATGAAATGTGTGTAGTGGGGGTGCATCAGGGCAGGAGGAATCACAGGGCCGGGGTGGACCTGCAGTCTGGGGTGGTTGTTCGAGAGAGAAAACCTTGGACAAGCTGCTGTCCATCATGTTGTCATTGTGTATGTACCTCACAGTATAACAGGATGTGGCTTGATGCAGGCTTCCTTGTTTGAAAAGAGCCTAATCGCAAAGGAAAGTCTGTTCCATCGTGAGTGAATGTATTGATTAAAACAGTTAAGACAGGCAGAGCAGACGCATGGACTGTAGTTCTCTGATTCCTTAAATCAACTTGCATGAGAGTCAAGTTGTGCTTGAATACATTGGGAATTCAGTAGCTTTGGCTTTTGAGGTTTTCTACAGCCTCATTTCCATTTCATTAAAATCTGCTGCTGCCACATAACTTTTAAAAGTACCGTATATCACAGCTTAAATGATCTTGGATCAAAGGCATTCAATAGGCTTTAAACTGGCTGCTGTTTTTTTCTTCCAGTGTTACACTTGTGAAATTAACAATCTAATAATTTAATAATAATAATGAATGCATTCCTTGTACGGTTCTATTTTCAATATGTTTCACTTGACTTATTTTTATGTGCTATTTAACACCATCATTACCCTCTAGATTTTGGCCAATATCATCATCTTCATGTGTGGGAACATGGCGGGGGCGTACCACAAGCACCTGATGGAGTTGGCACTTAAGCAGACATACCAGGACACCTGCAACTGCATCAAGTCTCCAATTAAACTGGAATTTGAAAAAAGACAACAGGTAAGTGACAGACGGGCAGGTAGTGACGACGGTGATGATGAGGGAGGTATGGATGATGGTCGGAGTAGGAGTGATGAAATGAGTGTGGCATTAATTAGGAGCTAATAAAATCAACATTATGGTGGTACAGGTGGTCGTCACTTAACGACGCCTCAGAGTCACGGCGGGCATTCCACAATTTAAAAGTATGTTTAGCGACAAGGAATCGCTGTTACGATGCATTACAAGGTAGAATACACTGGCTGCGGAGTTGAGTGAGGACAGACACGTTTACAGTATGAATGGCCTATAAGTATGCAAATATAAAACAATTTTGGCCACACAAGATGTTGGGCAGCGGGGGTTTCATTTAGCGATGGGGCCTTCTTTTTTTTTGGTCAGCAAATCTCTACTGCAACTTCAAACATGTTTATTTTCCATGTACCACTTTGTTGTGTGTTTCTCATACGTGCACACCAAATCCATTTAACACTTACTCAGAGCTGCAGCTTTATCTTGATTGTAGACTTGAACCTAAAATCTGTGGCCTGTAATTTATTTTAACTCTCATTATCTGATTCCTATTGAATCTTTTATTCTATGCAGGTTCTTTCATTGTCTTCCGTTCCAAGATGACACCTCCTACGGTCGCCCTGGTGCTATCGTGCGCTGGGTGTTTGTGTGTGTGTGTGTGTTGTTTTTGTGCATTAATTGTTCATCTGCATGCTCTTGCACCCGTGAAGAGCTACTAAACTTCATATACTAGTCCCCTTTTACCAGTTTGTTTTTTAGTTTCTGTTGCGAAGTTAGTCAAGTTTTTGGCCAAGAGAGTGAGACGCCGGGATACTCGAATCCTTTCACTGGCAATACATAATTCTGATTCTTTGACTCTACTTTTCTAGAGATGCCTCATTATACTTAAAAAAAAAAATATATATATATATAGAGCCAGCAGAAAAGCCTGTTTGTGTATGTTTGGAACAGGTGAGACGAGTTAAAGCAGGTGTATTTTGTGCTACTGAATGCGAGCAATTTCTACTGTGAGAAATTAGCAGGGTGTTGATGAAATCTTACTGCTGTGTTTGGCTGGGATAAAGAAGCTGCTCAGTGGGTTGTGGCTGAAAGCAGCTGTTGCTGTGAGAACCCAGGCCTGGGATGACGCTGACTCTCCTACTGCTGTTCCCAGCTTGTGTTAAAGCCGCTACGAGTACAGCTGAAAATGCCAAGAGTGTTTCGCATTAGCCCTGGAGTGCTGCTGCAGCCAGTAACAGATGGCAGGAGCTCTGCAGACACAAGTGTCTCAGGCTCTCATAATACATGTGATTTCTTGCATGCTTTTATCCAAAGTACCATGAGGCACAGTGAGTGCATACATTTTCAGTGTGAGAGGTCCAAAGGGAACTGTGGGGTTTCATCACAAACCCGAAGCCCGGCTGGAGTTTGTTAGCGGGCGCTGTGAATCCTCTGAGCCTCTGCAGCGGTGCAGGGGGGATGATCATTATTGTTGAAAACTTGTCACGTTGGAGGTGACTTTGGATTAATTAAGTGATTTCTCCAATAGTGAACTTCTTCACCCTAAGAGGAGTTTTATTTGCTAATTATGGAGAAGCTTCACTCAAAATAATCCCCGCAGCAGCCGCTCAGAGAAAAACAGGGGATGATGTTAAATAAATAAAATGTGGGGAAGTGATTAACTGCCTTATGGTGGCTGTCTATAAAATAATCAGCACTCGTAATCCTTATGCTTTACATTAATAGTTACATAGCACTACAGAATTTTATTGAGCACCAACAAGGTAATAACAGCTTATTTTACTTCATCCTCGTGCCATCGAAGGTTAATGCTTCAGAATTCTATTGGGACTGAATTTAATTAAAAATCCATTTGCTGAAAATATAAACCTCAAGGTCCCCAGTGAAAATTTGATGATACAAAGTTTCCAAATGTTCCATTTGAAGGCTTCTTTTGTCACGTGCCAGCTCATTTTTGTTTTGCAGCGATGAAGTATTGAATTCTTGTCACAGAATTGTCTGAAGCTGAAACAAATACAACTGTCAGGGATCTTTCTGTTTCATTCTAAACAAATGTATGCTGTTGTTGAACATAAAATATGTTTAACATTTATTGCAAATGTGGTGTGTTTTGATATACTGATTATTTCCTTTTATTTTCCTGATCCTCCCTGTAATTGTATATTTTATTCCCTGCCACGATGGAAGCGCTCCTGCAACAGAATCTTTCTTTCTCCTTTTCCTTTGGTGTAAATTGGCTCATTCTGAGTCGGATTTGTCTTAATGAGGGTTTTTGATGTTTGGAAATGTAATTATCTTTTCCCCCTCAGTTATGCAGTTAGCAAAAACTGCCATAAATGGTGATAATTTAATTTGGCTATGTTTTGCCGATGAATCCGACCAGTTGAGGATCCTGATCATCATCATGTTCTCTGCTACTTCCGTTAGGAGCGGCTCCTGTTGTCACTGCTGCCGGCTCACATCGCCCGGGTGATGAAGGCCGAGATCATCCAGAGACTTAAAGGTCCAAACTTTGGCCAGATTGAGAACACAAACAATTTTCACAACCTCTATGTCCAACGACACACAAATGTTAGGTATGTATTATTTGTATTTACCCTTTATATGACTACAAAGTACACACACACAGCTACATCAGTTAAATGAAGTATAAATCAAATTTATAAATCATGTTGCAGTATATTAATATTTTTCCTTTGCTAGTATACTATATGCTGATATAGTGGGATTCACACGGCTTGCCAGTGACTGCTCGCCTGGAGAACTGGTGCACATGCTGAATGAGTTGTTTGGCAAATTTGATCAAATTGCCAAGGTACGCATTTTATTACTGGACTTATTTTCTCATTGGAAGCTAAATAATACAACACATATGACGCATCTTACTGCCGGTAAAATCCACCTTAAATGCAATTCAATGACATAGCTTGAATTTTCGTCACTTCAGGATGAAGATATTGTTCTTTCCTGCAGCCGCTGAGATTTAAAGAGCAAAATCTAGTTTGCTTTGCTTCATTTTGAAGTTCAATCATCCACTGACAAAGAGAGTTCTATTAAAAAACTATCACGACACAAATAACTATAAGGCATTTTGAATCTAAAACGCAGAGGGTGGATTTTCCTTCAGAGTTATTAGATTAAATTTTAAATGTGCTTCTGTAGTCTGTCAGCATGGCCTTTTTCCGACCCCTTGTTCAGTTTGTGCTCCACCTCCATGTGCAGGAAAATGAATGTATGCGGATCAAAATCCTCGGCGACTGTTACTACTGTGTGTCCGGATTGCCAGAGTCTCTCCCTAACCACGCTAAGAACAGTGTGAAAATGGGTCTCGACATGTGTGAAGCTATCAAGTAAGTGCTAGTTATATAACAGTGTTAAGGAAAACATCCCATATTTAGTACTTCTCTGCCACTCTGCATCAACTATCTCTGATGTACTTAGTTAGGACGACTTAATAAAACATGTATCTCCTAGATTGGATTATTGTCTAACTTGGCTACAGACTGATGACTTTTGACTGTTTATTCTATAAATATCTCTTCAAACAACATACAGATGTTGACATTTTTGTCATAAGTGCTGATGTATCTGCATCAAATGTGTGTTGATTAGTGAGAGATAAGGGAGCATCAGTGTGGGATAAAGGTAACATAATTCTTGGTCATCATTCAGCTAACTGTTCCTCCACACGTTTCCTCTTTTAAAGCGATATAACCGGCATCCACATCTGTAAGAGTTTGTTTTTGGTGTATGACAGGAAAGTGCGAGATGCCACCGGGGTTGACATTAACATGCGCGTTGGTGTCCATTCTGGGAATGTCCTGTGTGGTGTGATTGGACTCCAAAAATGGCAGTATGATGTATGGTCACATGACGTCACATTGGCCAATCACATGGAGGCAGGAGGCGTACCAGGGTAAGTGAATCTAGCAGTTGTTTCTGTTAGCATGAGCTAACGATGTATGATATTGTGGTTTTCATACTTTATATCCAGGTTTAAAGAAATAAAACACACCTACATCCAACATCCATTTTTTATTTTCATATTTAAGCATTCAGATTGAGCTTTGCATTTCCAGCCGGGTCCACATCACCTCAGTGACACTGGACCACTTGAATGGTGCCTATAAGGTGGAAGATGGAGATGGACAAGAAAGAGACCCCTACCTAAAAGAACACGGAGTCATCACTTATCTGGTCATCAACCCAAAGGTACCGCGGCAAAAAAAACCCACCCGTAAATTAATATAGACCTTCATTAAAGTTAACCAAACTCGCTATTTTCATGTTTGTCCAGGTGGAGCGTCGCAGTCCACAGCATCATTACCGTCCCAGGCACACGGTAGACGGAGCAAAGATGAGAGCCTCCGTTAGGATGACCCGCTACCTGGAGTCGTGGGGAGCAGCCAAACCCTTTGCCAACCTGCACCACAGAGACAGCATGACTAATGAGAATGGGAAGATCAACACTGGCGTGTGTAATTGTTTCTAACCATGCATTATGATTTAAGTGAATCTGAAACCCTGAAGCTTGTAACCCATACCTCCCCTTTGGTCTACAGGACATGCCGATCGGGCAGTATCACTTCCAGAGGCGATCAGAAAGGCAAGCTGCTCATTTTGAAGCTCAGGCAGGATTATCCCATCCCAGTCCAGAGACTGATGACAAGATGTCTAATCAGACTAGACATCTGCTCGAGGTTTTGGTGTCTGTGAGACTAATATTTAAACTTAAATATCCATATGTTTTTCTTCTTTACACATTAAAGGACAAAGTCTCAGAAGAAACGGTTTGAAGAGGAACTTAACGAGAGGATGATCCGGACCTTTGATGGGATAAATTCCCAAAAGTAAGACTTATTTTAATATATATATTGATATAGCGTATAGAGATCAATTGAGTAGCTAAATAGATATAAACAAAAATATTAAGGGAACACCTAATGGTCACATAATAGCCACAACAGCTGCCCCAGTCATGAGAAAAAAACATCTTTCTCTTGGTTTCTCCACTCAGAAAATATTTCCTGTAAAGCACTGTCCAGATTTGAACTTGTCTGACATCATATTAGGCTCCGCACCTCCTCCAAGGAGGAAACACTACAGGTGCTCATAATCTGTCCTGCCTATACATGAGTTATGCACCAGCAAGCAAAAAACCCGCCCATATCCAGAAATGGGCGTGGCGAGCATGAATTAATTTGCATTTTAAGCCACAAACATAAATTATGATCTGAGTGCTGGAATCGAGGTGTATACAGGCATCCCATAATAATACATCTTCTGATTGTTGTGTTAGACAAGGCTATTCAAAGATTGGATTTCATCATCAATCATCAGTATAACATCAAGTCAGTTAATCTTCAGGGATATCAATCTGTACAATAAACAAGAGATTTTGAATCTGTTTTACTTGGTGTGCAATTGAAAGCGACAACCGATGTAAAAGTGAGGTAAAAGCAAGACAACCTGAGTTCCATGGTAAATTTATGAGTCTATATCCTCTAAAAGATTAAGCATGACAACATTACATTAATGTGTGATATAGAGGTACATTAATGTACCTTCATAGAAATTGTATTGAATGTGTCCCACTCCATAAGCAATTATGCTTGTTTTTTTTGTATGGACACATTGAGGTTTATTTCATCCATACCACTGTATGTCTTTGCATCCAGACAGTGGCTCAAGTCCGAGGACATCCAAAGAATATCTTTATTCTTCCACAACAAATCCTTGGAGAAAGAAGTGAGCAAACACGAGTAGACCGCCGGCACTCAGCCCTCAGTGGCTCTATCTTTGCCATCATTTCAAAGGCAGTTAGAGAATGACGTGTGACAGCCTGCCCCGACACTGATCATCAAATCCTGTATATTGCATCTTTTTAAAGCAACAATCTGTTTTGAATGTCTTTTGAGACGGAACCCTCTCTTTAACCCTCTAGTACAGAGCAACAATCTTGCCAGCCTTCAAATACTATGTCACCTGCGCCTCCTTGATCTTTTTCTGCATTTTTATTGTGCAGATTCTCGTCCTTCCAAAGTATGTTTGATTTTTATTCATTTTTTTCCTAAAATTACTGTTAACATAACATTTTATTGTTGGTGCGGAACACCTAATTAATCATGACGTTCTGCTCTCTCTCTCAACTTGATGACGCACTGTATTTAGGACAGCGGTCTTGGGGATATCCTTTGGAATGGCCTTTCTTATCCTGTCTATGATCCTCTTCATATGTTTCATTGGACACTTCCTGGTGAGTGCATCAATCTATTACAGACATCAGGCTTAATGCTTATATCCTACCAAGGGCGCTTGAGTGGTCCCAGTGCCCCTCTAGTCGTCAGCATTACAAGCTATGAAGTGGCCTTATTGTCTGACATCTGTGTCCACACTGAGCTGTGCAAAGGCAGGCCGCCCTTGAAAGAGATTATCTGGAGATTTTTCCACTTCTGTTTTCTTGGAAACATTCTTAGAGACTATTCTAACATACTTAACTTTCAAGGGCACAATAACAATGAACATTTTTATTAAATTGCTTTATATTGCAGAATAACTACATTATAAACATATCCTATTATTTTCAATCAATACTGGAGGCAGAGGATGGTAGGATTTGAAAACCAAATATTTACACATCTTTATTTAAGTCACTCTGTTTATTGCTATGTTTTTCATTCTGGTCACAGAATTAGTTATTAACTGACGTGGAATTTCTCGCAGGATCCTTATTTTTAAAGCTGGAATGATGGTGTGTCTTTTATAAAGGTCAAACTTGCTTATTTGATGAGCTGTCATATTCTGCTCTCCCTGTGACTATACAGCTTGAAATATTTTACTTAAATCAGATTTTCTCATTTCATCTTTGAATCCTTATTCTTATGCATCATTCAAGTCATAAATATTTGTACATGAACTGCCAGTCTGGTGGAGAAAATTGCATAGAAATCCCTTGTTTTAAAGTAAGTATATGTCCCACTGTTTCCATATTTCTGCTGATGCATAATAAAGTCTGCCATCCTTTATTCTGTATGTAATGCACAACCCTCAGACATTCGAGTGTCACACCCACTCAGCCCCCCCGTAATGCTCAGATATTGCTTTCAGACCATGAGGCAAATGAGTTGTGTTTTCACCGCGATTGTCTCTTAATGAAATGCATTCAGCTCAAGGTGATGCTGAAAAGAGGAATAGGTAGACTGTGACCCGTCAATGGAAGATGCTGTTTTTCTTGCATCAATAAATGTAGAGTACATAAACACTGTTCCGTCATAACGTGTGGCCTGTCTGGTATATTTTGCTATGTTTAAATAGAAGAAAATGATCATGTTTTGTGTTTCTGGTTCACATTACATGTCATTGCTCTACTACTGTAATCAGTAATTTACATACAATTTGTGTGTTGATCTATATGTTTTATGTGCTGCTGTTTTTATTGGCTCCTTGCAGCATTGCAGTAAAAGCGCCTCCACATCTTGGATGTGGCTGCTGAGGTCATCAGTCATTATTGCCAACAAGCCTTGGCCCCGCATCACTCTCACCATGACAACCACAGCTCTCATACTCGTAATGGCAGTCTTCAACATGGTAAGGCTGAATGTGCAGATCCTGCAGTAAAGACGTCAGTTAGGTTTCACTAGAGACAACACAGACTGTAATTAGAAGGTAATGGAATGAATCATTTTTTCAGTAAAACATTTGTAATAAATCATATAAGTTAACTTAAAAAGTAAATGAAGAAAGATCTGTCTTTTTTTTATTTTTATGCAGGGTCATAATTATATGAACAAATACATGAGACGGAGGGGTAAACATGTCATCGTTGCTAGCAATGATGATTGCTTCAGCTGTTGTATTTGTGCTTTATGCATTCTGTGTGTGTGTGTGTGTGTGGGGGGTGGGGGGGTAGGTGTGTGTGTGTGTGTGTGTTGTCTCTATGTAACTGAATATTTCCCCATACAGTCAGCGATAGAAAATTGTCATCTTATCTCTACATTGTTTTCTACTATTACATCAGCTTTCAAGATGACTATGGTTTCCCTGTTTAACTGTGCCAACGCCATTTGTGTTCAACGATAAGGCGATATTGTCAATTTTGCTGATTTGTATCAATTTCATAATTTATCTGTTTAGTTCTGTAGAAAGGAAAAACATAAAAATATGAATGCTTGGTTAAAGGTGAAATGATACCCTGAGGCAGGGTGTCGGGACTGCTTTTAAACCTTCACATAAATCGATTCTGGAGATTCTAACGTTGTTGTTCGCCTGACATGGGTCAGCTGCTTTAGGCAGATGATCCAAATTTGGCTTTGCTCAGTGGGGGAGTCAATCCTCATCTTATCCTGCAGGCTCATTTCAAAGGGACATTACTGAATTGTTGTCACTATTTACCTCTCAACAATACTCCATTCTCTTCCAGCTCTTACAATGTAGACTAATTCCCCTTTTCACATGCAGATCTGCAAGGCAAGGAGACAGAGAGGTTTTAATTTGAGACAAATTGTGTGGCTTGCTTTCTGCGGTGGATCTAGATTTTTATCACGGCCCATAAAACGTGACAAAGACTTAATTTCTGTTTTGTACTTTTTTGTCGCCCTAGTTCTTTGTGGAAGACAATCTGTTGCCTCCTGTTCAGCTTTTAAATTCTTCCAATGAAACATTGTTTCTCCAAAATGGACAGCTGATAACCTTCACGGGCAAAAACAAATTCTACCTTCCTGTAAGTAACGATTAACGTTATTGTTCTAGGGATTCTCTCTAAGGTCATCGGTAAGGCCACCAATCTGTCTAATCTCTGTGTCTGTCTAGTATTTAATTTACAGTTGCATACTGGGCCTCATCTCCTGCTCCGTGTTCCTGCGGATAAACTACGAGCTGAAGATGATTATCATGTTGACAGCTGTGGTGGTTTACAACATCATTATTCTGCAAACACATGCCTCTCTGCTGGATGAATACAGCAGATTTCTGTACAGGGCTGAAAGTCTTGACAGGTAGGTTCACAGCAACAAACGTACGGTGTAAGATATTGTGAAAGCCATAGTCTGCAGATAGATTCTGAAGAGAAGAGTGTGAAGCTCAGATGATTATTACCTGCTGTTGACACTGTGGCATTCAGAGTAAATGGAAAACCTCAGTGATACGATGATGCATCGTAGCAATATTTGACAGTAGACTAGGAGATCGACCTGAAGTGTTTTTTTTTTCCAGTTTGGTAGAGCTTCATGCAGAGTGATGGAGAATGTGGAAAGGAAGTGAAGAATCATGTGCAGGCAGGCAGGAATGGGTGGAGGAAAGTATCAGGTGTGCTCTGTGACAGGAGAGTGTCAGCGAGGATGAAAGGAAAGGTCTACAAGACGGCCATGATGGATGGCTGAGAGACAGTGTCTCTGAGGAAAAGACAGGAGGCGGAGCTAGAAGTGGCGGAGATGAAGATGCTGAGGTTCTCCTTGGGAGTGACCAGGTTGGATAGGATTAGAAATCAGACAATAAGACAGTGAAGGTTAAACTTTTTGGAGAGAAGTTCAGAGAGACCAGACTTTGATGGTTTGGACATGTCCAGAGGAGAGACAGGGACTATATCGGTAGAAGTACAGTAGCAGTTTGATAAAGATTCTCTTTGCAGTACCTTAAACCGCCTTTTTCCGATTTGATTATTGACTCCACAACTTTTCTAAGGTCCTTCTGAGCGAACCCACAACAAGCCATTCTTTGCTTTATGCTTATTAGTGTGGGCCAGCTTCACATGCATTTAGCTGCTGTATCCAAGCTTTTTCATGTGCTGCTGAAATACCTTTGTGGAAGATGGATTGCAGTACATTGAATTTAGTGGTGTAGTCATGATGCGATGATGGTGTCAGATCCCCAAATGATCCCTTTTATCAGTGTGAGATAAGGATGTCAGACCAGCTCACCTACAAGGTCAATCCTAAGAGCCCATGAATATTTCCCATGAGTTGCAACTAAACACAATTTTAAGATGACATTGAGTAAATTGAATCAGTCACTTCTGTTATCGGCAACTCACTTCTTTGATCTGGGCTCTTGGTGTTTTGCTTGGATAAAAGTTAGTGATTTGTATAATAAATCACAAGGATTTGTTAATTTCATTGGTAGAGTAACCTTTCAGAATCTCATATTATTGCAAACCTTCAAATTCAAAGCGGGAAAAAAATATAATGCATGAAAAAATTCAGCTTCCACTCTTTACTTTAACAACAGTTTAAGATTTTTTAAGCCTTATGGCAAAAATTAGCAAAACGTAGCTCAGCATCAAAATGTTGTCAAATCATAAAAATCAATCGCTTTATGTGGCCAATCGTGCAAAAATCACTTTCTGCAATGTTCTTTAATTGAACTGACGACTATTCCTTCCTTGTTTCCAACTTTTCTACCTTTTCCTCCTCCCATGATCTCAGCCTTTTGACCATTTTTGGAAATGGAAGTCCTCTGGGTGCAGCTTTCTGTCTCTAAGCCCCAACCCTCAAATTCTTCTTTTTACACAGAACCATCATTTCAGTAATTCTTTTTAATTTCATGTCAACAACAACAACCATGTAATACTTTTCTTATCCCTATTCTATAAATCATTCTTTTCTGTCATGCATTCTAATCATTGTCAATCCTCATAATAACATTGTTCACACATGATTATCCATTTTAGCTTTTCATTAGCTGCAAAGCAAAATAATTTATGAGCATAATGAGTACATGAGATGATATAAAGCTTTATTAGGTTGCTCATGCAGGATTAGATTGCGTTTACTTATTTCAAGCATATGGTGGTTTTATTTTACTTAATGTTGGGAGTTAAAGATCAAAGATTGAGCTTTCTTCCATCTGACTAAACTGTCTCCAGACAATTGTCTGCAAGAAATTAGAATATGGATGTCATCAAACCCACTGAAGCTCACCAGCAGAGAAACTGAATTTATGGCTAGTCCAGATGGTGGACGGCTGTTTCCTCCAGATAAATCCATTTTGGTGTCATCCTGGACTTAACCTCCTTCTCATATTCCCAAATCAAGTCTGTCACAAAAGCTGCCATCTATCACCTTGAAAACCTCTTCTGACTCTGCAACGTTTGGACTACAGCAGTGGAGTCCTAATGAGGACAGTATGTCCAAAACTCAGTTACCAGGGTTGTAGATTTGTGCACTATTTATTTTGTTCACAATTTCATCTTATTAATGAATATATTTTTGTGCCTATGGGACCCATTAACATTTTAAGTGTTGTCTGGCCAGAGCCAGGCATTCAGGAAAATAGAAAGAAAATCCAAAACCATGAATGTTAATGTCATTTCCATATAGCCAATCACATTTAGCACATTTACTGGGTGACATTTAAATGCTGCTGTGGTGCTTACTCTTCAAACCATGATCTCTCCAGAACACGAGGGCAACTTATTTACTTTATCTCTGTGTGTGTGTGTGTGTGAACAACAACAGACATATATTTTTTTCATCTCGGTAAAGTTCAGTAATCCCGTGTGCTCACAGAAATATACCACTTTCCATTGTCTGTGCATAGATGAAAAGTAGTTTTAGTTCCCATGCATGAATCGTTTTTCATATCTTAATTGTCATTCAGCCACTCTGACCTGACCTGAATGACCTGTATTTTATAGTCTACATCATATTCCCACAGCTTTCTCTGTTGCCAGCAGCTCAGAAATTGAGCTTAATAAGTACAGTCAGGTTAAGAAGGACTGACACCGTTTTGTTTGGACTAAGAGAGAAAAGTCTTTCTTATAGGTTTGTTACACAATTCCACAGAGTGGAGTGAGGACAAGCGGTGAGACCGACGGCGTGACCACAGTGTGTGTTTTTATTTTGGAAAGCGATGCTCCAGTATGGGAATTCATATATTTCATGTTAGAATCTGCTATCAAAACAAATACACGTCAACGCCGTTCATAATAACCCACGCCATGAACAAAGAGAGAAGGGGGATGTAGGACTCCGTCCCATAATGACATGGTTATCAGGATCTTGACTCTGTGTTTTTTTAATATTTTAAAAACTTTCCACACACAAGAACCGTATGCTGAGTGGTACTTTTCACTTTTGTGGAGCTGTTATGAGTTCTGTCTTTGTTATTGCCATGGTTACAATTTAAACTCATTATCTAGGGGGTAATTTGTCTCAGGTCCTTCAGTGAAAGGCATCTATGGCAGGGGATTCTGGGGTTTTCATCTGTTATCATATGTAAAGGGAGGTACAAGGGCATAGTGGTTAGCGCTGTTGCCTCACAGCAAGAAGGTACCGGGTCCGAATCCTATCTGTGCCGAGTTTGTTTGTTCTCCCCGTGTCTGCACGGGTTTTCTCCGGTTTCCTCTCGCCACCAAAAACATGCAATTTAGGTAAATTGATCACTCCAAATTGTCCGTAGTGTGTGAGTATGTGTGTGTGGTTGTCCATCTCTGTGTGGACCCGCGATGCGCTGCCGATTCATCCGGAGTGTGCCCCGCCTCTTGCCCATAGCAGGCTTGGATAGGCTGTTAGATACACTGACATTGGGTCATGTAGCAGAAGACGGCTTGTTGCTTTTCTTCAGAACTTAATGTACCGAAGAAGAAGTTTCTCTTCTACTTTGTGTTGTCTATGATACCAAGAGAGATTTGAACGATGGCATAATCTCCAGCCAAATCCTGGAGTTGCTCCATCGAGGATGAGTAATGGGATTTGTGTTTTGGGCATCATGACAGCCCCTTTCTTCCTGATTGCTGGAAGTCGTTTTGGATGTAATATCCAAGACTATCAATTTCTCAGTAGAAAGGAAGTCTCTCTTAATGTGTAATAAATCAGATCCAATCCGGTCTTCCATGTAATTTACTTGCATGTCTCAAAGTATTTCAATTTTAAAAACACTATTTTTTAAATAGGCTCCTCTGAAGACAATATGAATAGCATGTCTTCTGTCAACAGTAATAAGAAATTAATTCTGACAAACTGATAAACTTTGGTAATGTCGGTTGTTCAAAAACTCAAATGCTGAAAGCTTTCATCCGAGCAAATTCAAATCGTGCCTTTTTATCCCCGTTCTTTCCATTTCTGGTTTGACTTCATGTTCTTTGACCCGTCTGCTCTTTACCTTCAGTTCTGCGTAATGAAATTAATTTGATGGTGAGCCAGCAGAGTGCAGAACTTTGCCGGATGTTTTCTCAGTTGGCTGCAGAGCTCTGCCCTAGATAAGAGGCCATTAAAATGCAAAATGGTCTTACAGCAATTAGGATGTAACAACCCTGTTTGAGTCTTATCTCACATTCACAACTTAAACAAAATGACCGAGCTTCACTTATCAAATCCTGTCTCACTGTGGATTTAATTAGAATAGGCGTTCTTCCCTTCTAGAGACATTATTATTTGTATTCTTTTCCTCTCTACAGTCTGTATGTTTCCGAGTGTTTCCTTTCCGGTCATGGTAATGATTGATAATCATCACCTCCACTGAATTGATTATGTGCTTCTATTTCAATACATTTCTATGACTTTCATGCCACATGAAAATCTGCTTCATATTTGTTTCCAACGTAGCATTTATCAGTATGTTATCCTACGGAGTCACTAACAACAAAACACATCACAGCACAGATATTTCGTTTGAATTAATTTTATAAGGATGAATCTTCCCATATATATATTCAATATGAAATGTATGTAGCAAATGTACGCATAACAAACAGCTGTTCACAGACAGACGCTGAACAGCTGGTGTTCTGCAGCGTTGTTGTCTGTCCGGGTCCTGCCGTCAATGGTGGCTGACGATAACAGCATGCATAAATGCTAAAATGTCCACATTCTGATCTGAACCCTCATGTCTGTCACGAGCATGAATCAAATATGTATCCGAATCCATTGCCTCATGGGAAGCGACTCATCCCGTGTGAAATGATTGTCTTTGTGTGTTCGCTCAACCTTGAAAAAAGGATTTGCGTCACATCAAGTCAAATCTTATTTCAGCCTCGAAAAGTGAGCATGGCCCATTTTAGCCCCGGGCAGGTGTCCTGTTTGAGGGTTATGATGGTGAGATAAAGTGGACGTGGAGGTGAATCTCAGCAGAATGTGAACACTGTTTGTTTTATTGCTTTTAAATGCAGTCTGGTAGGAAAAGGTCAGCCACTAGAAAGTAAATAATAAAACGAGGTCGCAAAGCAGAAGTGACAGCATGGAATACACATGGTCTGCCAGCCAATCACGTGAGACTGGTCAACTATCAGCTGACTGCATACATTGTGTGTGTATATGTATGTATATATATGTATATATATATTTCTGCCTCATTGCTGTCTCTGTGTTCATCCTCTCCCCCCTCCGTCGTTCCAGACCAGGAGTCCTCAAGGATCTGAAGTCTATGGGCTCGATCTCCCTCTTCATCTTCTTCATCACCCTGCTTGTGCTTGCCAGACAGGTAAGACCACACTGTGGAAGTCGTTAATGCCTGCCTTGTGATTTGCCTTTACATCAACACCACCACACCCAAACTTTGTGTTTTTCTCATGTATTTGTTGTTGTATTACCTATTGTACCTTCTAGACTTGTTTATCTGATTTTCTTCTCGCTTTGGACTGAATCCAAAGACCTACTGCGTTGTTGCTGTTAGTGTATTGGCCTGTGAAAGATGTTGGCTGTGCCTTGGGCAGCTCTTATTCCTCCTGCAGATGGGTTCTGTGAACATAATAGAGCTTGATGTGATTGCTAAAAGCTGATGTACTGCAGACAGAACAGCAGTACAAACAAGCGTGTTTCTTCTGCATCACTCATGCTGGTTAGAAGGATTAATGCAAATGAAGAAATGCTTCATCTCCCGAGAGTGTCCCCCTCTGTTACACTTGTATTACAGTCAAGCATTTTGGCTGCTTTAACGAGACATCTGCTGAACTGAACTTTGCCTGCCTTCAGCCCCTCTGGTACATCAGCAAGTTAAAAGTTGTTGAACTGAAAGTTTACTGGCAGGAACCAAAGGCTGCTTACTGTAGTCCTGCTATGTAGGTTAACATGAAGATCATACAGTGCATGTAGTAACTTTGTGTGCACATGCACACTGTTATTTTTAACAGTAGACTTGAATCCAGCAGAGGAGGAGGACATGGGTAGAGTAAGACTTCTGTGTTATACCAGCTTATCTTTAAATTGGGTGCAGCCTTTCCCCAGGAGGGCTGATACATCTGCTGAAGGAACAGAGCAGCTTCTGCCCCTTGTGGGGGGAAAATACCAAACTGACTACATGAGAGAACACACAGGTGTGAACACGTTTACCGCATGCTTCCCCTGCTACTGCTAAGCTGATGCTACACCTTGAAACTATTTGATATCTCCGGTGTGGCAGCATCACAGGTTGACGGATTTGGCATCTTATTGCATTAACATATGTGCTCAGTGCATTTCTCTACATTTATTGTGATATGAAAAAGGACTGTTTTCCACAGCTGTTCACACAATATCAATTCCCTGTGGGAAATGGGCAAAATGTAATCATATGCTTCTTACTTATTATAAAAAATCTGCTGAATTTTGATAGAGCACAAATCTATCCATGAATATTAATCAGATTTACTTTGAGTGGATAATAAATGTTTTTGCTGTAGACAAATTACAGAAGTCAATGAAAAGGCGCCATGTGCAACAGTCTGTGATAACAGATGCTGTTTATTAATATCTGCTCAGTCTCACTCATTCACTTTTTCGCTCTCTGCAACAAATGATTTTTCTGCGGAATCTTTTTCTTTGTTGTTCGATCATCTTACAAATGTGTCACCTTCTTTTAATCAGTTTTATCATAAGATAAAGAGTCAATGTCATAGAGGACGTTCAAGACAATCGTTCCTCATCTGTCAGTTCCATTGTGATGTGACTGTCCTTAAGTCTCAGTGGGCTCAACACATTGTAGCTGTTTCTATTTTTTTCTCTGTAACTCTGAGAATCGTGTACAGCTGTACCTTCAGACTCTTCACCTCTGTGTTCTCCTGTAACAGAATGAATATTACTGTAGGTTAGACTTTCTCTGGAAGAACAAGTTCAAGAAGGAGTGTGAGGAGATAGAAACGATGGAGAACCTCAACCGGGTGTTGTTGGAGAACGTCCTGCCAGCACATGTTGCAGAACATTTCCTGGCACGCAACTGGAAAAACGAGGTTGGCATTTATATTTGTGTTGCATTATGAAGTTCTGTTTTGATAAGTGGCTGCGGGGAAGATGTGTTATTGTTTCAATTGGGTCATTGCTTTACCAGTGGCTGTGTTCCAAGATCGATTGCATTAATTCATCAAACCCAATGAGACATACAAAAGCTGCTTGCATCAAAGATGAGCTAAAATTCAAGCCAAAATATCTGAAATATGTAAATAGTTTAATTTATATTCTGCTGGTTTCTATGACTTGTTTTCTCGTCCTGAAACAGAATGGTTTTGCATTGATAAGATAAGAAGCAGGCTATTCGTAGGTGTTTTAGGATTTTGCAAGAGTTAGCAGAGAATAGAGTTCAAAGCCAGGCTGTTTCTTTACTAAAGGTTCAATGTAATTTGTGCCAAAATCATAACCTTTTAAATAACCTGGCTCTAGCCTTGGCATGATAAATCAGCTGTAATGATGACAAAACATTGGGAGAGACAAATCAAAGATGAATTTCCTGGCCTGTGAGACTTCCTCATTTATCTTTCTAAATCATGTTTTATCGCCCGAGGGACTCCCACACCGGTGAGTGTGAGAAGTTAGATTTTACACATTAGGGAAATTAGAAGATGTGGTCCTCAGGGTTAGAAGAGTTTTAAATGAGGAGTTTTACTTTTAAACAAAATCTCTCAATGAAGTCAGCAAATTATGTTATTGCTGTACTTGAACAGGATCCAGGAGCTGGTCGAATGGATTTTAGAGTCACTTTTATATGTAATTCCGGGTGATTTGCATTACTGCCCGTGTGGCTCTGTGTTTTTACTGAAGAATATTGTCAAATATTCAGAGACAACTCATGATCTGAAACAAGATTAGCGGACACAGTGCATAATCATTTCACCCTGATGCTCATCAGTTTTATGATGGATTTGAAACTGTCCAGAATTAACATCTATATATGGTCTGTTTGTCTCGTAGGATTTGTACCACCAGTCCTACGACCTGGTGTGCGTCATGTTTGCCTCCATTCCAGACTTTAAAGAGTTTTACACTGAATCGGATGTCAACAAAGAGGGATTAGAGTGTTTAAGGTTCCTCAATGAAATCATTGCTGATTTTGATGAGGTAAATTCACAACACAAACATCTTATACATTACACCAAGAAGGAGGCAAAAGGCAAAATTTATTAATTGGTTATGGATACTTGTCATTTCTTCAGTCACAAACTCATTCTCTTTTGTTTTGCCTGTCCTATGGATTGTGTGCAGCTGCTGTCCAAACCTAAATTCAGCGGCGTGGAAAAGATCAAGACCATTGGCAGCACATACATGGCTGCTACTGGGCTGAATGCATCGCCTGGCCCTGAGTACACGTCACAGGTAGGTTCGTCCCTCATTCAGCGATTCTTTGACCTCGCAACGTTTTGTGACTGCAGTAAAATGGCTGTGTTCCTCAATGCTCCCCAGGAGCATGACAGGCAGTACATGCACATCGGCACCATGGTGGAGTTTGCATTCGCCTTAGTGGGGAAACTGGATGTCATCAACAAACACTCGTTCAATGACTTCAAACTCCGAGTTGGTGAGTTGCACACGGAGGCAGCGTTTAAATCCGAGTGGTGTGAGAGTTCAGTTATGAATAATTAGATCCATATAAAGATTTGACTCAGATTAAAATGCTTATTGCTAGCTGCTGGTTACTGATTTAAATGATGAGATTAGAAAATATGAAGGGCTCCAAATATAACTCGGCACAAGGGAAGAGGCTTCATCGTCGTCAGACATCACATGCAGCAAATAAATTAGATGAAACATGAGCAGAACAATATTCCTTTCGTCAATTGGTTGGAATACTCTCAATTACACAGCTGGAATTTTAATATTGATCACTTAAGGGAATTGGTTTGGATGTAGGCTGACTGCATGTTGTCTTTATGCAACCCATATATAGAAAGATGTGAGGATAGAGAGACTCATATGTCTGAATGACAGGAGGCGGAGCTAGAAGTGGCAGAGACGAAGATGCTGAGGATCTCCTTGGGAGTGACCAGGTTGGATAGGATTAGAAATGAGACAATAAGACAGTGAAGGTTAGACGTATTGGAGATAAGGTCACAGAGGCCAGACTCCAATGGTTTGGATATGTCCAGAGGAGAGACGGGGATGTTGAGGATGGAACTATTAGGGAACAGGGTTAGAGGACGACCCAGGAGAAGATGCATGGACGTAGTGAGGGAGGACATGAGTGGCTGGTGTTGGGGAGGACGATGCAAAGGACAGGGTGGAGAAGGTTGCTTTGCTGTGGCGACCCCTCATGGGGCAAGCCGAGCGTGACGCCCAGCACAGGACGCACCATTAACACAGCAGTGTGTGTGTGACTCTACAACCATGCTGCTTCTAGATGGAGAAATCCTCAACTGCAGGGACCAGACAAAACTGGTGGTGAAGCACTTGGTTGTGCACACTTGTGTAAATTGATATTCACAGCAATCTGCAGGATATTGACACAGAAGGTAGAGTGGAGACGGACCTGGTATCAGCTAAGTGGTGTAAAGAACTCCAGAGGCTCTCGAGCAGACATGTCTGGGGGGATGGATGCAGTTGCACTGAGCGTCCGCTTCACTTCTCATTCTGATCAAGTCATGTGACAATCTGAAAGCAGCTGTCTCTTACTAAAGCACAGCCTTTTGTTAATGTGCTTGCTGTTTCCTGATGCAGAAGAAATGCATCAGCTTAACATGCATTAATACATGTTTCGCAACCTGATTGAAGTCTTTATTTCACCAGGTAAAATCTTTGCAAATATGACATGCCGGTATAATTACCCATTCAGATGTAAAAAAAAACCAGAGAATCTGAGATGTATATAATTCATTGAATGTGTTACAAATATATCTCAACCTTTACTTGATATCCTTTGTCAGGTATTAACCATGGTCCAGTAATAGCTGGAGTCATTGGAGCCCAGAAGCCACAGTATGATATCTGGGGCAATACAGTGAACGTAGCCAGCAGGATGGACAGCACTGGAGTCCTGGGAAAAATCCAGGTAATACAGGGATCTGTCCAGTGAACAGCCATTCTGTAATATTCTGGTTTGGTGTTTTGGACTGAAACTATTCATTTATAAGGGTTCTGAAAGAAGTCAGTGGGCTGATAGTCACAGACAGGACAGCAACAGGCCAACACATTGTTTTTAGACATTAAATGAAAATGTCAACAGAATACACCAGTTTGACATCTCTGTCAAACATGGTGTTTGAAGTTTCTTCTGCTCCATCTTCATGCCCAGAGTTTTTCATTGTCCTGCCAAATGTTTAAAACATTCTTTCCTTCGCTCTTGCCGTTTGACAGCAAGAACATCACATCGTGTTAAAATCGTACATTTGCACCTGCATAAGAGGCTGCGGGGATTTAGTCGGTATAAATGTGACGGATCCATCTGCCTTCAACCACATTCCACGATTACTTAATATTCTAAAGACGCATTTACTCCCGGCTAGCACGGATGTTTGCCAACCCGTGTTCATTTTATTTATGTTTTCTACTTTCTCAAACCAGAGAACGTTCTCGGTTTGAAACCGTCCAGCTTTGATAATTGATGGGCCCTTAATCTCTGATAGTGCTTAGAAGATACAGAGGTGGAAACTACAATAATCTCAAGGTTATGAAATAGACACTTTACACCAAATTTTAATATTAGAGCTGGAGAGCAACATTCCAGAAAATATTCCTTTGGAAGCTGAATGTTTTTGATGATATGACATACATAATACGAAACTAGACCAGATAACCATCTGCTTCTCTCTGTAGGTGACGGAGGAGACGAGTCACATCCTCCTGACGCTGGGCTACGTGTGCTCTTGTCGAGGCATTATCAACGTCAAGGGCAAAGGAGAGCTCAAGACCTACTTTGTGCACACAGAGATGACTCGCTCACTGTCCCAAGGGAACGTAATGCCATAAGACTAGGTCAGAAAATGTTTCATTTACATGGACATCATCTAGGATGGAGATTTGATCTTCTCATTACAACAATGTAAGGCAATTTGTGAGACAGGAAGGAATCGGATGTGATTTCATTGTTGCATTGTAAGGTACCGATGCCACAGCGAGAATATAATTGTGCCACTTATGTAAGTGTAGCATGTACAGAAAGTCGGCAAGAACCCTAAAATGATGTAATTTGAGTGTTGGATCCGGCAAAGCCACAATACTACAGAGAAAACGATCTGGTAATGGTCTAAGTGAGCATTTTGAGAATAAAAAAATTATTTTCTGGAAGGTTGTGGCAGTCACTTTGCATTGCATTAACACTTGTTGACCAGATTGAACTAAATCCAACAATACTTATCATTTGAAAGGATTCTGTATGTCCACTGGTTTATACTGAAAATAGACAAAAAAATGTGGCAAGAATTACACAGTGAGCAATGGAAATAGCTTCTTAGGCTGCATGACCATTGTTGACAAAGGAGAAGTTTGATCTTTAACAACACAAAGCCACATAACTCCATCAACCTTGTTATAGACAGTCCAAACATGGAAAAAGTGAAGCAAAAGATGCATTTATGGAAGCTAAGTTTCCCAGATCATCTAACCTTCACTTAAGACAAAACAAAGTTTTTCAAGTCATTATGACATTACTTTTTTCAATGCCTTCCAACTACAGGAAATCAGGTAGTTGAGGCTGTGAGAGGATCTGATCTGAGCCAGTCAGTGATTTTAGGGAGAGGATTACGATTTGGTAGACCCGAGCCCAAATGTGTACAGGGGAGCGTCTGAGTATGTATGGTTTGATGGTTTTATAATAACAAACATATTACCAAAATGTTTTGATGCCATTGTTTGATTTTGTAAACTTCCTAAAAATTTCTGCTTCAGTTCTGCGTGTTCCGTGATGTGTACTCGATTCACATTAAAGCGCAACTAAACATGAAGAAACACATCAAAAATCTTCCAGAGATAAACTGAAGCGAGGAGGCTAATCTGCTAGCTCACTCATAATTCCAGAATTTGACACGAATCAGTCCCCCCCCCCCCCCCACACGCTTCGTTCCTCCTTTACTTGCATCTTGAGTGGTGTAAATCACTCCTGTGCTGTTTACCTTGTCTTACTCATAGGTTGCTGCTTTCAACCAATCCCCCTGGGTTTTTGATCACTCCATCCCATGTCTGATTTCCCTCTGCTACCAAATCAAGCACCAGCCCACAATGACTGAAGGTGCCAATCCGAACCACTAACTGCTTAAGTAGCTGAAAACAAATAGATACATTTTAAGGTGGATATTACAATTTGGCTAATTGAAACGGTAGCTTTAGAGATACAGCATACGATGGTTTTGTAAGCAAAGAAAGAATACTGCCATAAAGGTGATTGGTGCCAAGTTTTTGTTTCTATGCACTTCAGTTTGAGTGTTATATGCCTGCAAGGGTCTCTACAGGGTGTAGAGAACTAGACACATTGGTATTATATATAAATTTAATCAGAACATTTTTGGGACGCTGTCAGGACTGGCCACCTGATGCAAGTGTGGCGCGTTCAGATTACTAATTCAATGTGTCACGTCATCCGTCATCTCATCGGAGCCGACTTGAGTCATGTAAGCTTTGCACTGATTTCATTTATAAAGAAAATCTTTTATTCTTAAATCTTTGTTTTCAAAGGACTGCTATTATTCTTCATCATCTACATGGTTCATGAATACATTATGCGCGTAGTGAAGTGATTGGAAGACAACAGCTAACCTGAAGCAATCATTTAACGTCACAGAGGAGGGCCACGCCTCGTAGGACCCAGTATTCTGGAGGAAGCGAAGTCTTCAGCTCTACAGCTGCGGTGTAATTCATGTCGGTTCTAATGGGCTTCTTGTAGATCGGGCAAGAGTAGTGGCGGGAATCCTTCACACCTGCAGCACAGAAAAAGAACTGCTGCTTTTGAAAATTGCCTCGTGAGCAATCTGCTTTCCCCCCCTCATAATCACTACAAGCTGATGAAACAATGTGGTAATGCATAGTCTGCATAAAAATGGCAAATAACTTAGCATGACAGTTATTCCACATCTTAATTGTTAGAAGTGACAATGAGCTGGAATGCTGCTTCGGATGTTTCACGGCCCTCCAGCAGAGCAAAAAAACAAGAATCCTTTTCATTAACTCACACAAAGCTCTTGACGGCGTCTTCATTGGACGAACAAAGGGACGGGACTGTCATTAAAGAAGTCACAATTAAGCGGACTCTCCCATGTAACAGCCTGCTCCTGACATGCAATCAGAGTCAACAGGCCGACTCGTTACTGAGAGGGGACTTTGTGTAACTAGAACACATTACACATCTGATTGGGTTATTTCCCAGGAAGCCTTGCCAGCCAGGCATCCACTAGGGCCTGTGTCACCACAGCCTGATTGAATGTAGTCTGATCTCACCTGGTGGACAAGTACAGCTCATTCATTCCCAAAAACAATAGCGCCGTTTAGACTGCTTGACATTTATCTGTTACATCCATTCATTCTGAGTGACTTTGGAATGTTGAGGGGCATAAAAATTGAGACTGAGGCTGACAAAGACGAGCGAGACTGAACCAGATAAGAAAAGGCTGAGTTAAGCAGTTTGTTCATCAAATGAGAGCTTTCACTTCTGACATATATAAATCCACTTTGTTGATTTTTACTTCACAAATGGATAATGGAAAAAAATTATATATATCTCTTGGATCTTGTTGCCCTACGATGAACTGGCGGCTTGTCCAGGGTGTACCCCGCCTCTCACCCATTGACTGCTGGGATTGGCTCCGGCTTGGCCCGCGACCCGATGACGGAATAAGCGGTTGGATAATGAATGAATGAATGGATCAGGAAATCTCACCGTTGTTCTCAGCGTACATCCTAATCACAGGCATCACCTCGAAGAGAACTTTGGGCTTGGAGTCAATGAGCTTGCAGTTGCGGCGATCCCAGCCAGCCCCCTCAAGGTAGAGGCCGTAGATGTACACTCCCTCTGCCGGGGGCTGGGTGATGTCATCTTTCATCCACTTGGTCACCTCGTTGCAAAGTATCATGCGGTCCAAAGCCCAGCCCTTGTTGGCCCGTGTGATTTCCTACCAGTGCAGAGACGAAACCACAGGCAGACAATCATTTGGGAAGTGTTTCTTTGTAAAAAAGATAAAAGTATCAATTAACATATTAGAAACAATCACTGAAGAACAGACAAGTACACTCCATCAATTGCATTTTTTCCGAGGTGCTGAGCCAACGAAAGGAAATAAATTGAATATGACTCAAAAAGAGGAAAGTGCATTATCAGGGAGTGTTATAAATGAATGAAATGTGAATTTGGTTTTAATCATTTTATCCTCATTTTCAGAGGAAAATACACAGACAAACATTATCTGGGAAAAATAAACGAAAAGGAAGTGATAACAATTGATAAGTGCAGACATGCTGTGGTTCCACTTGTACAATAAAAGCATTGTTTCTCCTGAGAAAGCAGAGTACTCTGTCCACTCAGCAGCAGAAAGTGATAGCCTAACTCAGTGGACCAACAGATCTCACCAAAGCACTTAATGTCTGACTCAACATGTTCTGTCTCCTAGAATGCGACAGCAGTCAGATGTACAAACCTGACACTATTGCTAAATAACCTCCTCTGCTATACATACAAAACATCTTACCTCGGATCTCTGCATCATTTCATTTTTTTTTTTGACTTTATAAACATATTTGGATCAGCATTAAATATGTATTTACTTCAGGCTATCAATTGTCATGGTAACTGAATATTTTGAGAAATAGCTATCTAATATATTTTGGTTCAGTGCACAAAGCTGTTTTGTCAGTGTGCAAAACTGGGGGTTCCATGTTTCCATACTATGCTGACAAATAACCCAGGATTGGCTTCTAAACTATTTCTGTCTTGTCTCTAAAAATCTGATTGTTTTGCGCAAAGAGCAATTCTACAGTTACATCTATCAATGTGAACAGTAGTATCGTGTCAGACTTTGCACATACATCGCTCCACAAACAAGAGAAACTTGATGATGGGAGGGACAGAATTATAATAATCTAGTTTTTGTGTTCAAGTTGCAAAAATCTATGAAATTTATAACAAATATGCCAGATAATCTCAGTTACCGGTACTCAGAGAGCGCAGACCTCCACCGAGCAGCTCATTCCCCTCCCAATTGAATTTACACCATCCATTGTGTGATCTGGGTCTTCATCAAAAGGTTTTAAATTGTTCTTGGTATCTTTTTACGCCAACCATTACATCTGCCTCGGCAGAGGTAAATAACATTCCCAATAATAATAATAAAAAAAAAAAACTCTCCTGCTAGCAACTATGTGTTTCTCCACCTGCCTGCCATCTGGTCTTCCCCCGGTTGTGAGTATGTAGGCAGGTCCAACGACACCGTGTGTACCTGTCTCATAGCTGTCAGGAAGCCCTGAGGATTAAAGAAGCCCGTCATCCAGAAGCAGTTCGGCCTCCCTTCAAAGATCCAAGACTGAAACTGCCGGTTCCGCTCAAGCAGCTCTGTGAACCAGAACCCCAGGGTGCTGGAGGCCCATGATGCCTGAAAAACAGAAGAAAACTACAACATGAACAAAATATGACAACCAAGCACAATAACTGTCATCCACATGGATCAGAGGAGAAGACCACAGAGAGAAGAAAAACGTTTCTTGAATCACTGCACGGCAAGAGAAAAATGGAATTAAGAACAAGAGGATAAACAGATTAGCAGCAAAACACAGGAGCAGTGGAGCAAATAGAAAGAAAATTGTGCTGCAGGTAGAAAACACTGAGCCCAAGCCAGGAAGCCATTCTAGTCAAAACATTTCGAGTGTTGTGCTTATGAGAGACCAGCTTGAAAGCCAAAATAATGGTCCCATAATAAATGTACAAACTACATTATTGTCTGTTTGAGAAATTGGAAGAGTTGCATTCAAAAGGATCTGTGTGCTGTGAATATAATGTGGGTATATAAATGAAGTGAAGGAGCATTGGTGGGACTAAAAAAGACAACATTAATGAAAACAAGTTTCTAGCTGACCAAAAAAGAAACTGAAATTGGAAAAAGCAAACAAAATAACATGCAACAGAATAGACTTAAATGTAGCGGAGCAGAGGCTAAACAGGAAATGAAGCATATTTGATTGCCTGGTGGTGATGACTTTAAATCCAGGAAATTTTAAGTCTTCCGTCAATTTTCACATGGAAAATCCTAATCTGTCAACGGGTTTGGTTCAATTCAAGGACATTCTTTCTGCATACCTTCTTCCAGCGTGCAGGAATGCGTGCATCATACATGCAATCCAGGGCGTCACGCAGATTCTCGCTCATGATTACGGTTCCATCGATGGCCAGCTTCAGATCTGTCAAGGTGTTTCGGACCAGAACTATGACTCTCTGCATCCGATCGATCTCCTGACGCAGGAAGATGTTCATGGGCTGGAAAGGACCCATCTCCTGTAGACGTTCTCGCACCTGGTTACACATCATCCAATCAAATAATGTTTATAAAACAAGTTACAGTAAGCATAATGATTCAACTACAACAACCGCTTTGCCATATGTACTCTTGTCATTGTTATACTAACCTTAAGCAAAGCCTGAATTTAAACCAACAGCGGAGAGAGTTCACCAGATCAATAGACAATAGATTCATGACACTCAGCTCAAACTAGAAAATTATCAAATACGGCTTCGCAGTCTAGTAAAAACTAAAATCTACACACATCCTTGAACATTTGTTTATTCTGCTGCTTCTTTCTCTTAATTGGATAATACTGCGTACGAGTTCACACCAAACTAAAAAAATGTGAGGTTTCAGCAGTTCCGTTCCGATCAGGTATAATCTTTATAACTATCTTGGGGTTAGGGTCGGGGGCAGTTTATCAAACAGGGAGACAGATGGAAGTGATAAACACATGGTGTGACAAATATAATAAGAAATAAGACATATCCTCCAAAATGTTACACCCTCACCTCACTTTCCCCTCTGTCCCACAAAGGACAGAGGGGACAGAAAAGCAAAAATAAAAGAAAGCTTACAAAATCACACTGAATTCACACCTCCTCTATTCTCAGTCCTCTTTCTTCTCAGCCTGTCACCTTTTTAAGCAGACACACACAAATCCACCCCTCAGGCTCATCATGGTGCAAGCACCTACACACACACACACACACACACACATGTGCACACGCACTTACACACACACAGAGGCTTACCTCAAAGGGTGCATAGTCAATAGGCAGTTTCTCCAGTATGTCATCGGCCAGCCTGTACACCACAGCCTCTCTGGTTTCCCCTCCACCCGAGGCGCTGTCTTTCGGCTGGATACTGAGGATGGTGTCCAGCACATCCTTAGCCAGCTTACTCTGGTAAGTTATGTCCGCATTCAGGTGGAGTCCGAACACCTCTGGAGTGTCATAGGCTGGCAGACCCTGAAAAATAACAAGAACTAGGGCATTAGTGAAAACATTTTCAGAAGGCAGTAACTAATTTGCTCCCTCAAGACCCTCAGAAGTGGAGGGCCCTGGTGAGAAGTATGAGCTGCTTCTCAACTTAAGCTAAGCAGTCGGGAATAGGCTTAATGTCCATGGGTGTAACAGTCCCCAACAACGTGGAAATGATTATGTCTTTTCTCCTCAGTTTTAAATATACATTTCACTTGGGCCAGATTAAAGAGTGAGTGAGAGAATGGTGTACCATGTGAAATGTGTGCCCTCTCTCCTGCTTCAAAGGTGCATCTGACGGTGACATCATTCACAGGTTCTTCAGCTGGGATCTGAGCTCCTGTCTTTATGGTGAAGGCTAGCTGTAATACGGCTGTGTGCGTAATGATAATGGTAGATAGGAATTAAAACAAGACGTCTACACTTTGTTGTGCACCAAAAGGAATATGTGTAATGTCATTCCTCGACATCTCAGACCACGCAGACTTGAATATACATAGTTACTGGGTTCACCAATTACTGAGGACCTTTGCCCTTTTATTTGTCTGCCTTTTCTCTCATCTCTCCATAGTAAATGTCTATCAAAACATTAAATGCAGCAAACAACTTCTATTATGTTTCACTGCTCTGGTGACCCTGCGCTCTGTTAGTAGCTCTACAGTGGTTGATTTTAATTTTCAAGTTGCTTACAAATAACATTGTTGACATTGATACCATGAGCAGCCATTTCTTCTCAGCTTAAATGAACCGGAAAGAATAAAAACACAATTAATTAGAAGTGAACAACTTCTGGGCAGGCCCTGCGACGTGCTGGCTATGCATCCGGGCTGTACCCATAGCAAACTGGGATAGGCAACTCCAGAGGTGCAAAGTTTAACGTCTGTTGCCTCAATCGGTTCAAAGACATCCTACAGTCGAAGTCATCAGAGGACATCATAGAAATTTAAACTGGGGTGTCAAGATTTTTTCTTTTAAATGTTGTAAGCCGAAAGGTTGCAAAATGCGTCGTTTATTTCTCAAACACCCGCCAACCTGTGCATTCAACCGAGTCAAACATCAGCAGAGGGCCCTAATAAAAAGAGGAAAATGGGAGGCGGTGACAAGGAAGTCCCACAGGATGCTGGACAGAACAGCCCTTGTTTGCTTCTGTGTGTGTGTGTGTGTGTGTGTGTGTGTTCTCAGAGGCTCAGTTTGCCATCCTCTATTCGAGAGGTGGTGCTGATAAATAAGCCTGCTGAGCCTGGCAGCCCTGAGCATCAATCATAATGTAACAAGCCTTAATGAAAGTAACTCAGGAAGTGCCACTAGACGTGACACACAGGGATGCGCAGCAAACACGCACAAACCCACCAGTTAAGCACTCAAGCGCTCTGATAAATCACACAGAATACGCACCAAAATAAGAGGGCTTGCATTTCAAGGAAAAATAAATCCTACACCACTGTGCATCTGGCCACTTACTGCAAGACGTGTGGAAATATACATGAAATCCTCTATACAGAATTCCTTACTGCAATACACGTGCAGAATATATAGAGGATGGGATGGGGATTTGTTGCAGTGACTAAACGTGCACATTTAGCTGATATTAATTTTACCTAAACTCTTTATCCTAAACACTTTTTGAATCACTGTAAGCCTTACTCATAACGTACTTTTCCTGTGAATAACTAATAAATCTAAGCTTTTACCTTCAAAATACAGGGACAACAGGCCTGGGACATTCAAGTCGTTAAAGGCTAAATGGGCTCTTTTTGTGCAGAAAGAGAGCCTCCTCTTTCTGTTGGAGGTTGTATAGGATGTGAATGAAGATACATGCTATGAGAATATTACGGTGGGTTGCAGGCTTGTCTGGCTGCTCATTTCTGACAAAGCTCAGGCTGCAGTTGCCTAAATGGAAAATGAACACTATGTGACTGAGGAGGTTGTTAGCAGCAGTGAGGCCTCAGTTGAAAGCAAGGCAGAAACTCCTGCCAGGCATAGGGTGACCTTGCAGGTCTGAAGAGGGAGGAGGAGGAGGAAGAGGCAATTGAGGGTAGCACTTCTCCTTTGGGATCAAGAAATTAGGAAATCATGTGGTCTCCAAAACATGAACACGAGTCCCTGTAATATGTTTTTCCATCTCCAATCTTTTTTCCTCACACCTCCTGGGATCAGCATTTTTTTTCTCCCCTGGGGAAGTCCTGCAAAAGAGAAGGACGGCCCTGGTGGGGACAAATAAAGCCGAGTTCCCCCCACAGTTGCTCAACATCTGAAACAGAGAGGCGCTTTTCTCTGTTTGCATTCACCCATACCAAGACTGTTGCTTCTTATTTCCTGAAGATGAGCAAAAATGTTGTCATGAGCTCAAGACATCAGGAGCCAGAGATCCAGGAATCTGGACAACAAAATCCTCAGATTATTTATTTTTCTTTAGCAGGTATGTGTCACCGACTCCTGCTGTCAGTAAACGTGCTCGAGGCTCATGTGCCTGACAGACTCTGCCATAAGGTTGATGTGTTAGATCAGGGGTGTCAAATTCATTTTCTCCAAGGGCCACATTAGCATTATGTTTGCCCTCCAAAGGCCAAATGTAAACCGTAACACAGTAAAACCGTAACTACATGTAATGTAATTTAATTTAAGATAAATGTAACTACTCCTTAACATGCTATTAAATAACTATTTTTTTTAATTTAATTATTTAATCGCCACAGTAATTACAATAAAATATTCAGGTTTGATATCACTTTTTTAAAAGGTTGCAACTTAAAAATTGTTAGAGATAAAGCCATACTGTAAATTAGAAAAATCACAAGTATGAACCAAAGTTTGTGATTGTAATAAATTAACACATCTAATAATGTGGAAATGTTCCATCCAAATGCAGTCATCACGTAGGAACAAAGATAATTGATACAAAATCAAAACAAAACCAAAAAGCCACCACCTTGTCTTGTCATGGACATGCGCAAACCAAAAAAAACAACCGAAGCAGGCAAGATAAAGAACATTCCCCAGAAAAGACACCACTTTCAGGATCAGCACTGGACAGCTCCATAGGTAGCCGACTACCTATGGAGCCGTCTCGTGCTGATCCCGAGCGCCATATGTAGCTGGGATCGACATTTCAGCACATGCTGGAAAAAAGAAAAAAGTTCAAATAACGTTCAATAGTCACCGCCGGCAGATTATTAATTTCCTGACTGCAGCGTGTTGCTATCGTTATGCCATGTTGCTGAATCTTTCAGTTTGATCAGTTCACTGCTTAAGTTACAAACATCGCATATTCAATTGTATAGTTGTAAAAATATATGGATAGATTATTGCTGTTATTATAACATAAATACTTTCAATTGATCAGGTTAAGAAAACCACACTACTCCATCAATCAATAATCAAACTTATTCAAGTAAATAATATTAAATAAGAAAAATATCATCCAACACAAGTTATGGGATTAACTTTGTTCAAAACTCTTTTGTCACAGTTGAGGGGCAGAACTTCAGTCCAAGCAACAAATGTGGGCTGTTAAGAACATGTGTGACAGATGCAGCATTTTACAAAAACAAATGTCTGCATGCAGCTCTCGCGGGCCACAAAAAATGACTTTGAGGGCCACGAGTTTGACACGTGTGTTAGATGATGCTGAGGAGAATGAGCCCAATCATACAAATGTCTATAAATCTGTTAACCCTCAGTCATCTGGACGAGACTTACCTGAATGTATGTGAGGTACTGATCCACACTGGAGCATTTTGGGACGTTGTAGCCCTTGTAGAAGTTGAAGGAGGGTCCAAACATGTCTTCACTGAACCACACTTTGGCGAAGGTGTTGAGGAGCCGCTTGTCGTAGTCGTCAGTCACGCGGCCACCATATTGAATCTCTCCAATCATGTACCGCACTGTGTTCCACGACACGCCCTGATGACATGCGAAATAGAGACAGATGCAACACGAAAGCGAGTGAAATCAGGGAAATGTTTACAGCTGCTGAACAGATTATCGGCAAAAGCAGTGACTGTGTTGCTTGTGTGGTGTGAGAAGACAGGAAACAGTGCAGAAACGGTGCCTTCTGTTTGGCATGTTGATGAATATATTACTCTTCCTTCTTTTTTGTATTTCAGAACCTGTGCAGGCAAGGATAAGGCTATTATTTACTTTTCTAGATATTTTATGTACATAATATATTGTTATGCAACTACAGAAACAGGGAGTGACCTTTACATGTGTAATAATATGGTGAACTGCACAACAACCTGAAACTGGCAGTACACTACACCAAAGTAAATACTTGTTCACTGCATTTTATTCTTTATTTATGTTATTATATGCACATTTGAAGACAAACAAAACAAAACCTTCTTACCCCAGTTAAAATGTACTTCCATTATTTCAGTTTTTGTAAATGAACATGTGTGGAGCTTGTAAGTACTAAAGAACCGTCACTTCTACCTTTTTAAGGTCCATGTCATCCAGGTGATTCTGGACAAACTGGACAGTAGCATTGAAGTCGGCCTGGTTGAACTCGTAGGGGATGTTCCATCCCAGAGGTCCATACTTTCTCCTCTCTTGTACAGTGCTGTGGAGAAACGCCACCCCGTACAGCATTGGTTTCCACTGCACCATGTTGCTGACATCCAGATGGTCCTGGTTTATACCTAGTGAGGAACACATGGATAAGCTCAAGTAAAGGCGACACAAATACGCTTACATCAGCTTACAGCTGGTTTATGAAGATTACATAATTTTCTACTTCATCCTCTCTAAAGTTTGAATAAAAACATAAACTTTGCGTGCCATCTTGTTACCTGCCACCCTTACGCTCATGTATGTACTCGTCCTTTCAGTTAGTGATAACTTTAAATAGGATTATGTGTCTGTGTGTGTGCGCTTATGTGTAAGCAGTTGTGTGTGGGCATCCACAAGTATTGTGGATTTAAAAAGCTCATGCCATATACCAGATTATTTTAACTCCAATACTTCAAGTTCACTAATACCATTGACAAAAATAGCCCAACCTCCATAGGTCCTCTTTAGCCCCGCCTTGAGGCCCTGTGGTGGCTCATTGGTGAACTTGATTGACATCTGCAGAAGGGTGATGGGGAAGTGTCTGTGAACCTCAGTGGTCATCCAAAGGCGGAAGCTTTCATGGACAAAGTCTGTCTCCGTCACCGTGTCCATTAGCTCATCCATGAAGTCCAGACCAAGGTGGCAGTTCTGAAGTAAAGCCCAGCCACCCTAGGGCACATGAGAAGACAAAAGATGAAAGACTGTAAAGTGATGATGTAGTCTTAAAAACACGTAATTTTCTGACGGAGCACCTTGCCGTCTACTTTAACATGCAAAATGAGACAACTGGTTTGTTTTTAATTCACACATTATGACAACAAGCAGTAACCTCATATTCCTGACTCACATTAGCCATGGTCTGCTGCAGAAGTTTGCGGGCATGTACTTCTTGTCCTTGTCCCATTGAAACATATCTGGTCTCAAACTTTAACCTCTTCCCCAGTGCAATGATAGAATCAGTTGGATCTGAGCCCATTGACAGGAAGCAGATGAGAGGCGTTCGTGGGTCTGATTCTTCCCACATCTTCTCCAAATCCAGAATCACCCCTTCTGCGTACTTTTCACCAATGGCATCCATTATGTATTTACGGGCCTAGAGATGAAAATGAAATAAATTAGCTAAAGTAGACATGTTTGAATACAAATGGAAAAATATTCTGCCTGGAAAAACTGGGAGCTCGGTGAGATTATTTTACCGGTACTATTTTCAGTGAACAGTTGGAGGACAGCAGAGAACAACGGGTGAAATGACTCTCAGTGCAAAAAAAAAAAAAAGTAAAAAAAATACTGTGTGATTTGGATGGTAGCCCATATTATTACAGGCCCAAAATGCATTGGTAATGGTTTGAGGCCTGCTCAAGGTATTCATAAGAGAGATGAGTAGAGAAGAACTACTAGTGGGAACCGCTGCATTAGCTGCATTACAGGAAAAGAGCTGCCTTGTTTGACGCTTGCCTCCTCTGACTGCTTTTTTGTTGTGAAATTGGAAACAAGTGTATAATGAAGATGATGATTTAAAAAGCTGATATGTCCTTGCATTCAGATATCAACATGAGACAGACAGAAAAATATTGTATAACCTGAGCAATGGTTCTGTCGGGACACCAGCAGCGGATGAGCAGCAAGCGTCTGAAACAGTCAAGAGTCTTGTCGTAGGAGTTTGGGATCACCTCCTCTTCTGGAGCATCCTTATCAAACCATGACTTCCACTGTTTCTCATTACGACTTATCTGAAAGAAATGTGAAAAGAGATCTTTGCATGTCACCAATTATTCAAACTGTACACACTTGAGCACCATTGTTCAGTCATTTCTTCATGCACAGTATCTTTGCAACCTGATCATTATGCATGCATTATGCACATACCTCATGGAACATGAATTCCTGAACCGAGTCTCTTCATACTGCACTTTACACACATGCTGTTCATACTGAATCAATGCAATAACAGTATGTTTGGAAGTGGACCAGTGGACCTCCTCCATGAAAGTCACAAAGCTGTCACTCTAAAAGGTGTGTGTATTTTTGAGCGAGTGACTGTCAGCTTTGATGGATGTGCATGTGTGCAAAAGCAATAAATGATGAGGCTGATAATGACATGCTTAACTGCGCAAAGGAGACCTGTGCAAAACATTTTATAATCACTGAGACTGCTGCTGAGGCCGTGTCTGCGTGTGTGACAGATGACAGATTAGTACCGTTATTTAGAAGCTTAGTAAAATAAAAAAGAAAGGTAATATACATCTGCAAGGGTCAACAAAAATTACTCAAGTTGCATAAGTGTGTGTGCGTGTGTGTTGTACCTGATCCAGTACATCAGAGAACTGCCACAGTTTGCTGAGCTCCACGAGGTTGAGCCAGGTCATGTCAAGAATCCATTTGGCTGGTTTCTGAGGGCAGGCCTTTAGGTCCAAAGATGCACCTCCTGGACAACAAACACAAGCACACAAACAGAATATATCAAAGTGGGAAAAAAAAAAATGTATCTAATGGATTACATAAAATACACAAATATTGAATGACAGATTGTGTAAATACATGTACAATCACAATCTTCAGAAATATACATGAAAACATTTGTATGCGTTCATGTCCAGCAGGTTGGAGCTGACAGATGGTGAAGCTGCATGGATGCAGCACACTGTTCTGGCCCTGATAGCCTCCATAGCTGGCTTTTATCCGCGCAGGAAGGAGCGCTCCATAGCTCTGATTCAGTGAACCATGGCAGTACCAAGGTTTGAAATGTGCATCGACTATGCAAAAACTATTTTCCATTAAGTATATAATTTATGAACAAGTAGCGCACAGAATCCAATCCAAGATCCAACCTCAAATATCAGCCGTTTCTTTCTTTCTTCGTTTTTATTCTTTTTTCATGAAAATGCATTTATCATGTGAGATGAGACACAGCGATATGAAACTTGTAGGTTTTGAAGCTTTATGTTGACATTTGAATGTGTCAGTGGAGACAGATGCTTGGTATGCCAGAGTGCTCACCATCTTTCTTTCACATATTTATTCCTGGGAATGTTTGCTTTTATAAATGTTCCTGAAGACTTTCCAGCAACTCAACTCTTGTGCAAACTTTCAGAATTATATTTGACATATATGGTACTTGAATTTGTGACCGTGTCTAACACCTTTCCAAAATTTAGAAACAGACATTTACAAACTCACCACTTTAGAATACTGGCCTTGAGGGGATTTTAAAATTTGAGGAAGTTTTGTATAAAGTCAGGGTCAGTTGCACATTGAAGAGATTTACGGGCTTTGAAGATAGCAGCGAAGCACAGCCACAGGCTCCCGTGACTTCAGGGATGAAGCTTCTTACACACGCATATTAATGTTTTGAGATGGCAAAGTTAAAAAAGAAATAGATTTTAGGTGCAACAGGAAGTAAGACAGAAGCATCCTTACAAAGTTGTCCTCTTACCTTTAATGAGTGTGAGGAACTCCTCATGCTTGACCCTGTTGCTCTGCATGTCAATCTTCAACGTGAGCAACAAGGTGAATAGGAACTTGTGCTCCTCGTACAGACCCCGCGCTGCATACTTGTACACCTCAAAGGTCATGAACTCTATGATGTTGATGATGCGTTTGCTGGTGATTGGGCTTTTGGAGGACCTGTTAAATAAGATTTTCATAGCAGGTGACACATGTAACTTCAAACTTGCAGATAATTTGTCACTGAGCATTCCTTTTGTAAAATTTTAATAAAATTGTTACCTAAAATATAGACAAAAGCACAACAGAACGGCTGGACTTATGAACCTAATGAGTACAGAATTACTCTCAAGGAAACTGTTCACTGGATAAAGACACCTCAAACACATTGGAATAACAGCAAGGGATATATAATGTGGTATTATAAAAAAGAGATTTTCACAGAACGTACATTTCAGTCTGCAGTAACGATTCAGTTTCTCTCCCTCTCAGTCAAGTACATATCTCACAAATGCACACAATTATAAACCGACACAGGCAGGATAAATGCTGCAGCACAAGTTAAAATGGCAGGAAACATTCCAGAAATCTTTAGAAAACTAGAAAAGCACCCATAGAGTGCAGGCCTCCTCCAAGCAGCTCATTTCCCTCATAACTGTAACATAAAAAAGGTTCTAAATTGTTCTTGGTATCTTCACACACCAACCATGAAAAGTAAACGTGTATCGGAGTTGATGTGTATTTTGGGGGTTTCAATGTGAACATTTTATATTTTTTCCTGACCTCATTCTGGTTCAGATCCAGAAAACAATTTGCATGATGGTTCATATCGGAACCCTTTGTGGGATTTTTGGTGAGTGAATTGAATGCATATGATTTTTTGAAAAAGCCTCTATTATAAATAAACGGGAAAATACAGGATTGTTTTTTTCTAATCCAGACAGGTATCCAGATCACACTCACAATTTCATGGGATCTAAATTAGACTAAGACCCATCTTCAGATTTGTTTTAAAATGAAGCACTACTAAATCTGTCTTTTGGAAACTTGAATTGTAAGTTATGAACTGTCTTAAATTCCTGCAAAACTATTTAGTCCTTTCTGAAAATTTGTATTTTGGTATTTTAAAAAACAAAACTCAGATCATCTCAACAAGACAAGGGCTTTTACACAGTTTGCGTGAGCAAATTGTGTTTCAACCGCTAACAAATATTTTCACTATAAAAATAAAGGATGGGTAAAGTCCACAGAAACAATACAAACATTCTTACCTTGCTAAAGACAGGTCAAAAAGTCCAAGAAACTGTCGCAGAGAAGTCTGATACATGACATTAACCATGCTCATTTCTGTGATAAGGAAGTACAGGATGCTACCTCTGGTGGCCACTGAAAATACAGACAGACACATGAAAGGATAAAGCCAATCGTCTCTCAAGCTTTGAATCAAAGTGTCTTACCACCCACTTTATTCTATAGACTACAATTACCTAATTTGTGGCAATATTAAAATTAATAGTGATAAAGTTGATCAAAATGATTGACCATTGATCAAACATTAAGCCATTTAGTGTGATTAGTGTTAATTAAAATGGCAAATTCTGGCGGAGCCAGTTGACTTAAGCAGACATGACTTACCCGGCCGGTACTCCTCTCTGGCTGTGTTGATCTGGACCTCAGTCTCAGCAGCTATCTGTAGCTTCTGGGTGACATCTTCAGCGGTGCGTTTGGTGTTGCCAAGGACAACAATCAGACTTTCATCATCCACCAGTGAACCCTACGAACAACACACTCGCCTCAGTAAGTGGACAGAAAGCAAAGAAGCAGCAGAAATCAATCAAATAAACTTAAGACTCATAACTGATCCGTGACGACAACATCTACTACCATGATTATCTAAAACTCAGTCCTTCCTATTACATTAGATGTATTTTCTTGCCTGTGTGCTGGTCAGTCGATAGAGGAGGTTGTCCTCTAGTTCTTTCATCTTTCTATTATTTGATGTCACATCTTCCACCAGCTCTGTCCTCTCCTTCTCGAGTTCCTAAAAGCACCGAAATACAAACACACACTGGAAGTTGACATTTTGGCCTTAGAAAGATTTATCTTAGCGTATCCAGAAATTAATAGTCAGAAGAACTGACATACACACACAAAGATCAGAATCAGAATAAGTTTATTGCCATTGTTAGTGAGGGTACAATCGACAGGACCAGATCAGAAGGATAAAAACTGGCACTACGAATATTGTAAAAGAGACCAGATAAAAATATCATATATGACTGCAGCTGTCTGTTATAAAAGTGATGCACCAGAAACATGCAGTGTATATGGGGTCGGGGGGACACAAAGCAATTCACACAGATCACAACTGCCCCGTAATCCAAGGCAGCTCTCTAATCAAGCCAATCATTCATGTAGATAATATAAAGTATATAAAGTTAACACTCATAACCGATCTGTGAGGATGGGCTTGCAGGCGTTGGATGAACTGTGATAACTGTCAGCTTCCATTATTATTAAATCCATATTCCGCATGCAAAAAATAAACCAATTGCATCATCAGACAATTCTCGAAGCAAACGGTGCATCAATACAGCAGCACCGGTCTTTTCATGGCGGCAATCAATGGGAATCCAGCATTGGACATCCTTTTCATGTACATCTGGTCAGTGTATATCTGGTATTGAAGCATGCATGTAATCATTGCTTGTTTTTTCTTTTATACACACTGCAAGTCAATAACAATTGCAGTGTTCTATATTCAACGGCGGTAACCCCCTTATATACTGTACTGTCACACTGGTTGTGTTTGCTTTAGGAAGGAAAGGAGGTATTGCAAAAATGTATCGAAGCAAAAAAAAAAAAAATACCCGCTCTGTCACAAAATACTGAAATTTAATAGTCCAGCATAAATTAATGTTGATCTGTAACTACAATGGCAATTTGTAACTGTACCTGCTTTTCTGTCAAGATGGCTCTGCCCAGCAACTGGTCCTCCAACCCCCTCATGGTGACAGTGAAATCGATAATGGAGGTACGTGCACTGATCTCGGGGGTGTAAACTGGGTTAGGCAGCTTGGTGGTCACATACAGCCTGAAGCCTTTCATTACATCCACCTCTTTATCACCCACCTTTACCTGCAAAACACAAAGTAGAGGGAGATAAAGACATATCTTGAGTATACAGTCAAATGTGCATTATACCCAGGTCAGCATAACAAAATGTCTACAAATGTACAGCTGGAAACACATTGAACTGATTCTTGAGCTCTCTAAACCACCAAAGATAACATGATCACACACTAGTGATGAAAATCAATACATCTTAGTGTTAAACAAATGCTTTGCAGGTGCAGCTGCTCAGAAACATTTATTCCGAGTGCATGTGCGTAAGTAAGCCCTATGCGAGGATAATGTGTGCTTGCGTTTGCTCTGATCAACATTTAATTACTCATGGCAGTATAACTTTTAATTATCCATCCCACTTGTCCCTGGAGCTGTCGGGGCAGACACCTTCTTTCCTCCTCACATCAGGACATTAATAGAAATGTAAGCTTTCAGGAGCGGGAGGGAGAGCATAGAGCCTCCTAATCAAGCCTTTCATTAGGTAGCTGAGAGATTTCTGGATAAATGAGGTGTCTTTAGGCATGGATGCGTGTGCATGTTTAAGTGTGGTGGGTCCAGTGTGTTTGTGAGTGTGTGTGCGTGTGTGTGCCTGTGTGATTGCTTGACGTAGTGTGAGACAGCCAGACAGAAGGAGGCAGCTGCAGTGTCAGTTCCCGAAAAATCAGCGTCAGTCAGAGTTGAGAAATGCCTAAAAGTAGACTTTTACGTAGCCTCCTTCTCACAACCTCTTACTCTGTCTTATTTTGTTTCTGCATGTGTTTGAGAGAGAGTGATCACGATGACGACTTTAATTCCATTATTATTATGCACTGTACAGTACCTAAAGAGCAGCATATCTGGACAAGAACAATTCACAACCAAAATGCATGTCAGGTAACTTCACTTGTCTAGAAGTAACACTCAAAGATAATCTGTGTGATAAAAAATATCCTTTGCAATTTCAAATTTGTTTATTGCCTCCTAAAATGCACAATTCAGTATTTCTTGTAGTAACTACAGATCACTTAGAAAGCTTTCATTAAGGGCTTTCGTTTATGCTCTCAAATTGCTAATAAAACAAGGACTGTTCAAATCACAATCTTTTTAATAATTATTATGTACGCAAATAAATAGAAAATCTCCAAGAGTACAATATGGGAAATAAAGATATTATTTAGGGAGGTTATTTTTGACTGTCCAGTCACCAAAGAAAAGAGCAAAATAAAATAGTATCTGACAGAAGCGCAATATCCCCTGATTACATTGGGCCTGAAGTCCTGTCAGATGCTCTATGTGAGGGAAACAGGATATTGTCTAATCAGACACTCATTATGAACCAATTTATTAGACTTGCCGTAGTAAATCTGCTTGAGTGAGGTCAGTTATTAAATGCAGACTGATTCGTTTGTCTATTGAAATTTATTTTTAAATACTTCAAGTACTTTAAATTACCTACTAATGTGGATAGCCAAATGTTCAGCTCACAAACACAGCATTTATACTCCTCCCTATTCTTAATACAGAGGTTTTGCAAAAATGTATGTGTTCCAACTGATATTAGCCCACTAGTGTACTCTGGCTCAATTGATATAAACATGATTGGATATTGATAAGACCATTCAACCAGACACAATGCTTTCTTATTAAATTGTATGAACACACATTTTTCAGGTTTGAAAAGTTGCCAAATTTACCATCATCTTGAAAGCAACATTTGTCCAATGACCTCTTGGTTCAAGGTCACAGACCTTTGCCACCTCTAACATGCATAGCAAAATTGATAAGTTTCAGCATCTCCTCTATCTGAGCTAATCAACATGCGGCAGCACAGGTGTGACACCAAGTGGGGCGAGTGGAACCCGTCCAAACATGCCACACACCAGAGCCCAAAACACCACTAATCAATTTCACACTCTTCTAACCAAGGCAAAAAAACACTCAATCTAGGACATATAGTCTCCAGGGGGTCATTTCTGCGGTGCTACCTTGTAAGTGGACCCAGTTTTGATGAAGTTCTTTTCAAGGATGTTGTCGAGAGCCGGGTCCAACTCCTCCCCTACATCCTCGATCAAAAGGGGGCGCCCAAGGGACAAACTGTCTTCCAACTGGTTTTTAAAGTACTTATGGTTCAGGGAGGTGATCTGAGAGAAGAACATAGACATTAATGATATGCAGTATGCATGTCTTTTAAAATCTATTTTTAAATTTGAGCAAAATCAAAAAGATCTGTTACACTGAGAAAATAGATTTTATTAAGATATTGCCTCACCTCACTGACAAACCTCAGATACTATTTTATAAATGATACTAGGATTATGATAATAGAAGTTTGAGTTCTCTATTTCTTCCTATGATACATGTTATTACATGAATGGTTATTCTCTGAGAAATGTCACCAGTCAAACACACCACTTTTTAAGATAAGGCATTTATAGAAAACCTCTTAAAAGTAAATTCCGTTGCTTTCACCTGAGGAAAGCATCTTTTAAACCCATTGCTACAGGAAGAGAATATTCAGTAAAACATAATAGGAGTGCACCTGACAGAGATCGCTCTGCAACAGGGCCAGTGACCTTGGCTAGTCTTTTTATACCTGTAGAATTATGCTGTAAATGACAAATTCTGCAGAGGCTGAACATCTAGCACTATTGTGTCAAAGTATTTTTATCAACAATGTACCAATATAGATAACATAAAATGACTGAGGCAACTGCTATATTAACTGCTTAAAGACATAAAATCTCTCAAACCTGCAGCTCATTCCTGGCCTCCTTGTTCTTAATCCAGATTTTACCCTGAGCCTGGGGGTCAACCAGCAAGGGGAAACGGGCACCTTTGGTCACAATGATACCATTCTGAATGGACAGGTCATCACTGGGAAGGCCCTATAAGATGGAGCATAAACAAATGAATGAGGCTCTGCTCTCGAGCAACCGCCGGCAATTTATGATTGATAATGTTTATATTTCATAATCTTGCATAATTTCCTTTATTCCTTTATTTGAGTGACAACAAATTAAGTTAATATATTCAGAAAGGAATGAAACTTGATAATAATCAAATAACGAATCTAAAAAAAAAAACCAGGATGTAGAAAGTTTCTAGTATATGTTACATATACTTACTTTTATTTAGTGAGATAAATATAAAAAGAAACAACGCTGATATCAAAAAATACATCAAAAAACAGTAAAACATTTGACGGTCAGCAGCAGCCAGCACAATCACCGACCTGCAGGTTCCACTCGCTGACCGTGTGTGTGTCAGTGAGCAGCTCGATCAGATTGAGATTGTTTCCAAATGGGATGCGACGCTGCTTCAACTCCCGCTGCCAGTCACTGAGTAAGAGGTTACGAAACTCCTGATTGAAGGGTCCGGAGTAAGAGAGGAATGCTGTGGCCAGGAGAACGTCACCTGTAGAAGGTACAGTTGTTATTATGGATGTTTCTTTGAAGAAATTCAGAATAAAAACTATCTGAAAAATGCCCTTGCCGTGGCACGGGGAGAACCTACAATCAATCTCCCATATAGGTAAAATAAAAGAAATGTAAAAAAAGAAAAAGTCAAGTCAAACATGTCCATATTTTATTGACTGCTTAAACCGTGTTCACTTTTAATGTATTATTTTACTGTTTGAATTTTATTGATTCTATATCCGTGTTCACATTTTTATTGTTTGTATTTTTTGTTTTACTTTATTGTTTTTACTATGTACACTGTAAAGCGTCTTTGAGTTCTAAGAAAAGCGCTATATAAATAAAATGTATTATTATTATTATTATATTGGCAGTATGCATTGACATCTATCTGTAATTATGCTTGGAATTTAAGAAATGCTTATTTCTTTCAGAAATTACAGAAATAATACACAAAGGAGCATTTCCCTGATCACATTCACTCTGGCACAAGACTCACCAACAAGACGTTTTGTTTGAGCTGCAAACTCTTTGCTCTGCTCTGTCCATCTCTCTTTCTCACCAGCCAGACCACTGATGAGGCTGGACGCCGTCTGCATCTTGTGTCTGCAGCGCTCCGCATCCTCCAGCAACATCTGATGCAAAGGGAAAGCAGACAAACGAGCCATTTATCCACTCACCGAACTCTCATTCAAACATTACACACAGTATCCTATGTATGTCTGTGTTAATGCAAAAGTAATACTGTTTATTTCGATATAAAGTGTGTTTATAAAAAGTCAATGTGAATACAGAAATAATTATGTATTTTGCCTCGAGATATTCCCGAGTAAATTTTATCACATTATTCTTTATCACTGTTTGTGTCCATCAGTAGATACAATTTCAAATGTGAATGCATCTCCTAGTCCAGTGCTAATGCATGTTCGTTTTTTTTCTCCATTGGTTTCCCCTCTACAACCTCAAACAATTTTGTTTTTAATACGGTAGGAAGTCAGCAGAAACACAGTTTTCTCTTTAGCAGCAGCTCTCGGGTGATAATTAAGGCGTTTGTCCATAGAAATAATGTTTATTTTATTGATGAAAACTGTCTGGTACAGGCATTATCTTACTTAAGAAGCACATCAAAGTCAAGGGCAAATTTATAAGCCTGCAGCGAGCTCTTTTGGCTCCTGGAGGTGAAGAACTTAATTGCAGAATTATAAAAACAGTCAAATTTGGCTGATGTCTTAATCAACAAGCGTTGATTTACATACTGTTCTATTCACACGGTGCTGTTCATCATAGAACAGAGCGTGCTTATGGTGAAAATTATGAAGACAAACACAAGACAGACTTACGAGAATATAATTAAAGGGGAATTGTAGGTTACATTCTAATCCCAGCCTTTTACAAGCAAAACAGAAAGCAGTATTTCTGCTCGGGGAATACTTTATCCATCTTACACTCTGGTTGGAAAGTTCTTTTTTGTGAATCAAACTGATCTTGCAGATATGTAGAAGCTTTAACTGGTTAGGACCTGTGTCTTTCTTCCCTAAAAATGAACAAAAAGTCATTTAAAAATGATAATAAAATGAAAGGTGTGGGTATCTAGCATTTGATTTGCATCTGTTCTGATTCTTAACTTAAATCATGTTTGGTTTGTGTTTACAATTAAAGGACAATGGTAAAGCTTTTGACCTGTTTCTCCATCATAGCCTTCTCATACTCCGCCTGTACCACATCCAGCTCCACCTGTTTGGCATCCAGCTCAGCCTGAGCCTTCTGAAGGTCCACATTAGCAATGGACAGACGATTCTGCTGCACTGCCAAGTTTGCCTTGAAGAAACAGGAAAAAAAGAGACCTATGAAGCCTTTGTTGTACAGGTTCACGGTCACCTCTCCAGCTGGAGGGCTAAGAAAGAGAAAATTATAAAGTGAAGACAGACAGAAAAGAGGTGCAGTTGGGGATAATTTGGCATACAAACTGTGGAAATGTGCTTTATTGGGTAGAATTGGCAAATATCTCATTCTTTGGATATCAGAAAGGTATAAAATATGACATGCTACAAAGTGAATATGGCAGACGTAGCTGAAGGGACTTTTAGAGTCAAACTGAAGATGTAAGAATAAATTTAGCAGGAAATGAGGACGGTGTAGAGTAAACAGATATAAAGCTGGGCAGAGGAGACGGGCGATGAGAAGTGCAAAGGAAGGGCAGGACAACAGTGGAGAAGCACAGGATATTTTCTCTGTGGCACTTGGGATGTGAAGAGAGCATCGGAGGATTCAGAGAGAAGTTGTGTAAATCTGAGTGTGATTAGGTGGTTTGGGGGAGTAGAGGGTCTGAAGGATTCAGTTAATATTTATCCATATATATATTATGGCATGCCGTTCAGGAACTTATTATATATATATATCAAAAGTGCTGGAATATATGGACCGAACTATGAAAAGTCTGAGAATATGGACCGAACTCTGGAATATATATATGAAAAGTCTGAGAATATGGACCGAAGTCTGAGAATATGGACCGAAGTCTGAGAATATGGACCGAAGTCTGAGAATATGGACCGAAGTCTGGAATATATATATGAAAAGTCTGAGAATATGGACCGAACTCTGGAATATATATTTTGATATATATATATTCGGATATTTTCATATATATATTCAGACATTTTCATATATATATTCAGACTTTTTCATATATATATTCAGACTTTTTCATATATATATTCAGACATTTTCATATATATATTCAGACATTTTCATATATATATATTCAGACATTTTCATATATATATTCAGACTTTTTTCGGTGCACGGGAATATATATTTGAAAGCCGCGGTGTAGTGGTTAGGGCTCCGCACTCACACCCCTGTTGCGCCTGTTCGGTTCCCGGTCGCGGAGCCAGATCGATCTTGTGTCATAAATGGAGTCAGCTCGAAATCTAGTGCCGGCAATCCTCAGTGAGGAGATAATGAACGCCCTGAAACAAATCCGCAGGTTTTTTTTTGAAACGCTCCTCTTAGACAGGATGTTTGACTGTATTTGTAATGTAATGCATGCTGTGGGTGTCCGTCTGACGCGCGACAAGTCACGTGATGGCTGGCGTGCCGACAGCTGTTCGTCACGCCCCCTTGCTGGCCAAACTGTTCTGGCTTCATACGGCACTTGACAAGTCGCGTGATGGGGTCGAAGCTGCCTGCCCCGGAACATGCATAGTTCCGGTCGAGGCTGCCTGCATGCATGTTCGGTCGAGGCTGCCTGCCCCGGAACATGCATAGCGCCGTATAAAGCCAGAACGGCGCTATGCATGTTCCGGGGCAGGCAGCCTCGACCCCGTCACGTGACCTGTCAAGTGCCGTATGAAGCCAGAACAGTTTGGCCAGCGAGGGGGCGTGACGATCAGCTGTCGGCACGCCAGCCATCACGTGACTTGTCGCGCGTCAGACGGACACCCACAGCATGCATTACATTACAAATACAGTCAAACATCCTGTCTAAGAGGAGCGTTTCAAAAAAAAACCTGCGGATTTGTTTCAGGGCGTTCATTATCTCCTCACTGAGGATTGCCGGCACTAGATTTCGAGCTGACTCCATTTATGACACAAGATCGATCTGGCTCCGCGACCGGGAACCGAACAGGCGCAACAGGGGTGTGAGTGCGGAGCCCTAACCACTACACCGCGGCTTTCAAATATATATTCCCGTGCACCGAAAAAAGTCTGAATATATATATGAAAATGTCTGAATATATATATGAAAATGTCTGAATATATATATGAAAATGTCCGAATATATATATATCAAAATATATATTCCAGAGTTCGGTCCATAGTCTCAGACTTTTCATATATATATTCCAGACTTCGGTCCATATTCTCAGACTTCGGTCCATATTCTCAGACTTTTCATATATATATTCCAGAGTTCGGTCCATATTCTCAGACTTTTCATAGTTCGGTCCATATATTCCAGCACTTTTGATATATATATATAATAAGTTCCTGAACGGCATGCCATAATATATATATATTTATATATATATATACCGTATTTTCCGGATTATAAGTCGCGGTTTTTTTCATAGTTTGGTCGGGGGTGCGACTTATATATGCTTTTTTTACAAAATCTGTGAGCGCAGAGACAGTAGCCTACACATTTCTATAACAGGTGTTACAGGGAACTCTGTGACCCGTCAGAATCTGTCGCGGTTTCTGGAGGTTCAGAGTTATCCGTCACACCTGTTATCTAAAAACACAAATTAGAAGGGCTGATTGAAAATGGCGCCGAAAAGAAAGTCATATTCCACGGCTTACAAGCTTCAGATAGTGAAATATGGAGCCGAAAACGGCAATCGAGCAGCAGAAAGAAAGTTTGGAGTGAGCGAAAAACTTGTAAGGGACTGGCGAAAAGCGGAGGCTACGCTTACTGAAATGAAGAAAACAAAGAAAGCTAATCGCGGGCGACAAGCTAGGTGGCCGCAGTTGGAGGAACGAGTTCACGCATGGGTGCTTGAACAACGTGCTGCTGGGAGAGGTTTGTCAACGGTGCAGTTGCGTCTCCACGCCCAAGTGGTTGCCAGGGCGGTGAATATAAACGGCTTTGCGGGAGGACCTTCTTGGTGTTACCGCTTCATGCAGCGCAAACGCCTCTCTATCAGAGCTAGGACGACACTGTCCCAAAAACTGCCAGTGGACTTCCAAGCCAAGGTTGACAGTTTCCGCGCGTTCATTGAAAAGCATGTAAGTGATCACAATGTGACACCGGATCATATTATTAACATGGACGAGGTCCCCCTCACTTTTGACATCCCCATGGGCCGAAGTGTTGCAGAGAAAGGGCAAAAAAGTGTGAATATCGTTACAACTGGTCATGAGAGATCACACTTCACAGTGGTGCTGGCATGTTGTGGAGACGGATCAAAACTGCCACCGATGGTCATTTTCAAACGAAAAACCATGCCAAAAATCCAATCCTCCTCAGTTGAAGTCGCCGTGAACGCGAAAGGGTGGATTGATCAAGAAATGATGAACTTGTGGCTCACAAAGTGCTACAATAAGCGACCGGATGGCTTCTTTAGAGCACGCAAAGCTCTGCTTGTGATGGATAGCATGAGAGCGCACATCACACCACAGTTAAAAAATAAATTAAAAGTTCTCAACTCCATACCTGCCATCATCCCTGGAGGCTTAACCAAAATACTCCAGCCACTTGATATCTCCGTGAATAGGAGCTTTAAGTCAGTTTTGCGTAACCTGTGGGAGCAGTGGATGACGGATGGAGAGCACAGCTTCACGGCAACCGGGAGAATGCGCCATGCAACTTTCCTGGAAGTCATTGAATGGATCGACAAAGCATGGGCTTCAGTGACAACCGCAACCATCCTGTCGGGATTCAGAAAGGCTGGAATAATTGGAACTGCCACTGACGACGAGTCTGATGCAAGCGACGTAGAAGAGGAAGCGGCGTCTTGTCTACCTGCCGAGTTGGGGGAGTTGTTCAAAAGTGACACCGAGGATGAAGATTTCCTTGGATTTTGTGATTCGGAATAAAACCTGATATTTTGGTAAACGTGTTAGCATGTTCTTTGTGCTATATGTTGTTTGGTGTTGGATTTTATCAAATAAATTTTCCCCAAAAATGCGACTTATCCTCCAGTGCGACCTATATATGGTTTTTTCTTCTTAATTATGCATTTTTTGGCTGGTGCGACCTACAATCCGGAGCGACGTATAATCCAAAAAATACGGTATATATATAAGAGATGGTGAAAATGAGTAAGAAACACAATCAGTGAGAGAAAAGGGAAACAAGTACGAGACAAATTAAATGGGATGTGGTGAGAAAATATAGTCAAGTTACATCAAATAACAAGGAGGGAAAGGGGGGGGGGGGACAAGAGCGACAATGAGTTATAGAATCACCGTATTTATTTTCACATTGAAATGATTGTCACGCATCCACTGGAAGAAAAGCAACCTGGTAACAAAAGGACTTTGGATATTTACATAAAATCACTGAGTTTGGGGTTTGTGTACCAAATTAATAAATGAATTTGCAAACAGAACATTCAGTCTGCACCTCTCTGCTGTGCTTGTAGAATTAATCATTCCAAGGAAAAATAAATCCCGCCAGAAAGACTGGCACAATTCATTAGTGCAGCTTGAGTGTAAAGAAAAAGAAAAAAAGGATGCCCCAAGAAAAGTGTTAATGTTATATTACCAAAAAAATAAAAATGAAAAGGATTTTTGAAAGTCTTTGATTTAAAATTTCACATCTTTAAGTTTATAGAACTCGATTAGCCACATGAAACCTCACAAGATAATAGGGGTGAGAAAGTTATGATCCAAAGGAAATGTTTTCTTTTTTTACCTACGCACATTAAACTTTTATGTTGCCATAAATTAGTGTTATAAATTCCCAGAAAATAATTAATAGTTCCTTCTGATATATTATATTCGCAATCAGGACTCATGACGTTGACTAGACTTTCATGAACATGCTGTCTGCATGAAGGGTTGTACTCATTTAAATTGAATTCAAACACCCTTTCAGAGTTTTTTCTGAGACACTCAGAAATTTACCATTTAAATGTTTTCATGAAATTAACTTTCCATCAGTCGGGTTTCCGAGGAATTTCTAGTGGCCTGACCGTCAGCAAATTGTTGCTGCCAAATCGAGGGAATATGAATAAATCATTTTCATATCAGAAACAGTTTGTTTGTTTCTGTGGCCCGGAGCTTTTCTGGAGAAAAACTACTTTTCTCCCTCAATAGAACTGTTTCTAATCCATCAAAGCAGGAAGCCTGCGATTATGACCCGGGATTGTGTGTGTCTGTTGGTGTTACAGAGACAGGTGCATCACTTTCTGTGTGTTTATAAGAATGACAAAGAACTACAGTTGATATTTTATTTATATTTTTGCATGCCACAGTCACATCTGACTCCCACAATTCATGTAGCATATGTATCATAATTTTATTCTTGTGTGAATTTATTGTTGTTTGTCTAATGTTCTTTCCTTAATATATTCTTTTTAAATTGAGTGTAACTGCGCGTGGCACATTGTGAGAAATCACAATGTTCTCGTTAGACTATCCCGTTACTGGTACGTTACCTTCAAAGGTAAGACCTCCTTGTTGATGGAGAAAAAAGAGGCCATAGCTTTTGTCCAGGATGCGAGGCCAGCGACATTGCCACACACCCTCTTGGCTGTTTCGATGTTGTAGTCAGGCATAACAAAATAGGGCTGTAGGAACTCCACCATTTCCTCATTAATGGTGTCTTTGGGGAATTGCTGCAAAGAGAAAGGAAGAGACAGAAAGATGAAGAAACACAGAGTAGTAGGAGAAAGAAGGGATGAATAATGGATTAACAAAAGCTGTCAAGATTCAACTCAAATAAGGTATCCTGCATTTTTTACGAAATAACTATAATGTACTTTGTTTGTACAACTACAGGAAATTGAGAAAGAGGTGAAATGTGAAATGAAGATGCAGTAATTGATGGACTCAAATACAGGAAGTTAAGAAGGTAGGTAATACTGCAGAGGAAAAGACCTGAGAAGCAGGAGATCAGAAATAAATGTTGAATGAGGAGGAGGAGGAGAAGAAATGTAAAGCGAAAAATGGTAAGAAAGTAAGTAAGATAAGACAACATACAAAACTTGTTGAAAATGTCAATACTTTAAGATTTAGTGAGACAAAAACTGCGGTGGATTGGTGAAGATGTGACTGAACTGTAAGGATAATGTTTTCTTTAATATTGTATTGATTTAACTTACCTGTGCAAGAACACATCCTATTTAAATTGTGATACAGTGGAACCTCGGTTCTCGAGCGACTCGGTAGTTGAACAACTCGGTTTTGGACCAAAACAATGGAGATTCAAATGTCTCAGAAGTCGAACACATGAGAGGAGCCTAGGCGAACCGAAGACACGCGAACAAAGGCATTTCCTTTTTTGTTTCACTTGCCTGGAGACTACCCAGGAAGTTTCCAGCTGTCATGAGTTTTAGCGACTCTTGCCATGACGGCGTGTTGCAGTTCTTCTCTGGGTCGATCTTCACTGCATTGACCCGCCGCTGGAAGAGCAGCAGCACACAGTCCATGATCCGCATGATCAGGTGGGGTGGGCGACCAAGTGTTCGTACAGTAGCAATGTCCGAAGGTTTGATTGTCTGTTTTGCATACAGAGAAAAGAAATATGACGGATTAGTTTGCCAATAAAATATTTCAGGATGCAGATAAAAATGTTAAGATTTGCGTGTGTTTTTGTATTCGAAACCAGGTACATTTTATTTATACGGCATAAAAAACATGACTCTTTCGAAATAAAGCTTGTTCTTGACCAAGAACACTAAAGAAATGTATATGTATCTACCTGTCTATCATCTGCACAATTTCTGATAAGGGATACACCAAATTGATTTCAACACCTCCGACAGAAGTACAATTGTGTACTAGACTGAACTGAATTTTGAAGGTTTTTGTCGTATCAAAAATATCGTATCATATCGCTATCGTCAAAATTCCCTGAAATATTGTGATATTATCCCCCACTCCTATAGGGCTCACCATTCTTTCATTCACACAGTCTACCATGTGTATGACATTTGGTTCTGTACCTGCAGTGCAGACTCTGCTTCCGCAAGTGCCGGCCGGGCAGCTTCAAGTTTCTCCTCAGCGATGGCTTTATCAGCCGAGATGCTGTCCACTATGGCCTGGGCTTTGTCTTTGACTTTCTGCACCTCCACCTTCACTCTCTCTGCTGCCTGGGCTTTCACTGTCACCTCCTTCAAGACCTGGGTGTGAGGAAAAAAAGTCAACATGCTTATTTTTTACTCCTGAATCGCGCTCTCTCTCTCTCACACACACCATCCCCTATTAGGAACTTACCATATCAGCCTTATCATTTGCGACTTGTAGCTCCTTCTCTTTGACCTCTAGTTCCTTGCTCAGTGCCGCTATAGACTCTGATGCCTCCTTTAGCTTCTGAAGTCCAGTGTTCATTCTAAAAAAAAGAGACATAGGAAAACAAAGTGAGTAAAGCTTCATGATATTCCATTAACAGGCACCAATAAAATTGTGTAGACATGGGGGCAGCTGATGAGCAGATATCAGCACAGAATCTTAAATAAAGGAACACAGAAATGTAGAAAAATTGTGCTGTTTTTTAAGGGTCATAATGGAAATTTCCTGACTGGCTCCTTTGATGGTGGCTTTTCTCCATTTCCATGCATGAGGTTCATCTATCACTCCCATTACAGGAGATGATAAAAATTGACAAACGGTGAAATCGATGTGTGATGCAGTTCTTTCAAAATGCTGCCTTTGAAATTGGCTGTCAGCCTTTCAAATAAGTTATTCATCTCTTGTAACTAATCATGGACCAAGATGAAGGAGGGCTATAGATTTAAAATGAATGTAAATTCTAAGCATTATCATTATCTTACAAATTTACCGAAAAACTATAATGTGCAGCAGTAAACGAATATTTGTGGATAGATCCGTTTACCTGTTGGCCAGAGTCTGGACCTCAGACCTTTTCTCTTTATAAATGGCCTTGTAGCTCTGGATAAAGGACAGGTAGGACTTTGGTGTGACGTGGGTGGACCTCCTGTATCTAGATTGAAAATAGATCATTAGGTTATTTTCATGTGATACAAAAAAGCAAGAGAATTATTTTCAAAATTCAAATATAGCTTAACAATTACACAATCATTCATGCACATTTAATATTACATTTTAGTTTCAAATATGCTACTCCACTGGTTCACATGTGGACCTGGAGGTGCTCCTCCATTAGGAGCATTTGACGGATGCCTTAGTAGACACCGAGAGTCAATGGGCTTAGTAAAATAGAATACCTCTGGAAGTAGTCGACACACTTTTCTGCCACACCATCCTGGAAGGAACCCATGCACTGAACTACTTCACCTTTAACCTGAGGTGAGCAGTCAATGTCATAGACTGACAGGAAGTGCTCTGAAACTGAAGGGCAAACAGTTGGATGTGGAGGAATGGAAGAGAGCATCATTAAGTCAAAAGTAAGTGATTATAAAACAGAGATTTTGCAACCATAAATCCAAGCTTCTGAGTTTCTGCTCAACGCTTTGAAATACTGACATACATTTTAATTAATAACCATCCAGAAATGGCATAAAGCATCTGTTCTTTTGAACAGATGCTTTGTACAAAATATGGAATGGACATTAAACAATAGAAGGAAATAGCAGGGGATCATGAGATCAACAGTCACAATTCTCTTCTAAAAGCACAATGATATGCTTTGAAAAGCTTTGGTGCAAATAGATTATCCTTGAAGTTAAAACATCAGAAAATCCAAAAGCAGTATAAAAATATACACAAAGTTGTATTTCTATGCAACATTCTGAAACATAGCTTGAAAATAAATGCTGCCAACAGACTAAAGATAAACAACTGCTGCCATACTGCTGGGATTCGCTGTTGCCATTTTCTTGCCCAAAGTGGGAATTTCAAAAGTTCAAATTTTGTTCCGACTTATAGAAATTTGAAAATACGAGGGAATATTTTTTTTATAGAAGCTGGCTGAGGGGAAGAAAAAGGGATCCAACTGCCAAAAATAACAGCAAACACTCCACAAGGAAAACAGATATACACATTACACAAATGCTACCCATACCAGCATCTTATAGACAGAACATACAGATAATGCATTGATAATAATATAACATTAAAATCATGGATGGAATTTACCTGCAACAAGAGCATCTTTTGGCCACCTGCTGAACCAATCCATAGTGCAACCAGATATCAATGCTGGAAACTTTAATGCCCGGTTACGGAACTTTTCTCCAACAGGTGAGAAGCACAGAACAACATGGAGGTTGTGTCGAACACGTGACATGAAGTATTCATACAGGCTTTCATTGGTTGGTGGTCTCCGAGGAAACTCTCGCTTCATAACAGAAATGAGATCACTGAGAATCTCGTCCATCTCGTCACGAGCAAATAAATTTGACACCTGCAAAACACAAAAACGAGCAGCTATCAGTGTCAAATGCTATCAATGCATCTTCAGCTTCATCGTCAACATATGCTAAATATTCTGACAGGACTACATCAGTTATCAAGGCACTTCCCATTTTATTTCACATTTTGACATCTTTAGGAGTAATTATTCTTTTTCAGAGAGACGTAATCCCAAAATTTAACAACAACCAAGTTTGCGAGATGATCACATTTAGTTTGCTTATGAATTAAAGGCAACATTTCCCGTAACATACCCATGTAGATATATTAAAAAAAATAAGATGTGATTTAATTTCATCAACCTCTCACGTTCGATGTTTGTGTCCCTCTCTTGATTTACTGTGACCCTTTAAATAAAAACCTTAAGATAATTTCTGAGCACATGGCAATTATAATTGGTTTGCTGTTGACAGTAAAGTAGATGTAGTTATTTAAGTTACTAACTAATTTAGGTGTGTTTAATTTCAAGTTGATTTAAATGTACTTTGGATACGTTTGACCTACACAGATTCAAGTACTGCTCAGTCTCGTCATACTGTTTTAGCCTAGACGTCTTTATTTCTGGTATTCCACAGTCATTTTTACAAGTTGGTCTCCAGGTGATAGTGTTACTGTATCTTCTCACGCTGCTTTTTGCACCTAAATCCCAAATTACCTAGAGACAGAAGAAGCTGACAACTGATTTGGAAAGTAGAGTCAGGAAGTGTGTGTCTGCGCCGTATGCACGTCTGCTTGGTTTACATCACAACACAGCTCACTCCTCTTTTAGTCTGTCTCCATCTATCACCGTCATCCTCGCTCTTTTGTATCCAAAACGTATCCACATTTTACGCATTTGAAATTAGGGACTTCATCTGTGGTAAAAGAGTGTGCAAGAAAGCTAAATACTTATGACGTTATGGTTGAATCAAAGTGAAGATAAAACAACCTCCTTTATAGAATATCTGTCCACTCAAGCGCCAAGCAGTCATCAGTATGATGGACAAGCTGCACATCACTGCAGTTAATTAAGGTGACGATAAACAACAGAGGGGGCGGAGCATGGTGATGTAGAAAGTAAATAATGACAGCAGCGAGAGGTAGTGAAAGAAGAACCTCGATGAGAAAGGAGCTGCAGATAAGATGCTGAATTTAATTTAAATAGCTGAGTGTTAGATATGCAGAAAATTATAATGTGATCAGAGTGCTGTCTCATTTTGGAGATGAGGTCATTGCTGTGGTGCTTTTGTGGCACTAAATGGGGAAGGAAAGACGGACAGAAACGAAATAAAAAACCGAAAGAACAGAATGGAAGGGGAAGCAAAGAGGAGAAAGGATTATCTGAAGAGGTATAAAGGAAATATGGATGAGGAGGAAGGGGCTTAGTGGCACATGAATAACCAGAGGGAAGAGAAAGAGTGAGGAGACAAAGAGGACTACAGTGAAGCGGAGTGGGGCACCACAGCACAAAAAAGGGAAATGGGTGTGAGGGTGCTGGGTGTATGAGCAAGACAGGAGACGGGCAGTCAACAAGGACACGAAGAGAGCAGAAAAGGATGTTGTATCACTAAAACTACTGGATCCAGTAAACAGGATGATTCAGGGACTGCAGTTGAGAATCATTCAGACAGTGGCACATGACCCCAAGGCTAGCTGCTGCTGTTGTAGCTGTTCCACGAAAATAAAGGGGAACAAAGCCATTCTGCAACTGTAATGCAGGATGCTGCAGTACAGAGAAAACCTACCTCTCCTCTGTCAGTTACAGCTTAATGTCATTACATCTAAATCCACGGGAAAATAATTGTGAAACGCTATCGACAGGGAAAATTCAATTGGATTTTATAATTGGATTGAAGTGAGATAAAATGCACTCATCGTAGCCTAGATGAACACAACATGTTTTCCTCTTCCCCAGGCCTGTGCCGTTGCTGCTTTCTGATCACAACAACAACAAAAAAAAACATTAATTTCACTCTTGATTGAATGTGAGTTTGCAGCTTCAGCAGAACAACAAAAGCACAATTCGAGGGTTTTGTACTGGGCGAAGAAAATCATGTTATTGTAACTACTGGAGTCAATCCAGCACCTTCGACTTCCCTCATAATTGACTACATGTTGATTATCATAAAAGCACAGAAATTTAATTAGAGAATAAAATTATTGGCAATAGAGAAATAAATAAACCTTATGTTTCTTCTTGTATTTAGTCAAAGAAAGGAACATTTATGGTAACCAGTCCTACAAATTACACCGATTGGCAATATTTCTATTGTGTACACGACAGTCTATTTTTTCCCAAGTGTTCTCCTGACCTCTCCAGATGACAGGACGTTGTTCATGTACTCCAGGAAGGACTCGTCTTTGATTTCATTGTCAGTAAAGATGAAGCTGATGCCTTTACCATGTTGGCCAGCTGTTCTGTACAAACCCTTTAGGTCATCCATGAGATTGGCCGTGTTGTATGAGCTGGGAAATAACAAAATGCAAGAAGAACATCACATTGTTTACCCAGGGGATCGTCAGTGTACAATTTTATGTCCTGAGAGCAGCCGCATCCCTAAGGTGGACTCAATTCTGTGCAGACAAATGTGCTCATTAAATCAATTTAACTGTTGATATGCCAGCTACCTTAAAATAGCATTTAATGCTGTATCCTTTGTTGCAAACAAAACTGTGTAAAACACACAGAGCTATGAAATGAGCATGTCGCACAGCACAGAATTCTTAAACTTCTTTGAACAGAAAAACATACATGTCAATTATTTTGTTGGTTCAAATCCTATCTGTGCTGAGTTTTAAGTGTGAACTTAAAAGCATTATAATAAACATTATAATGAGCGGGCCAAAAAAATAAGAGGCTCAAAGCGTCAAATTGATTGTATAAAAACACAGGTGAGAAAAGACTAACAAAATTACAAAGACAGTTTGAAAGATTTTTCACGTATGAACTCAGGTTTCAGCGAATGCCAGTCAAACTGAGTCTACACTAGACAGAAACACATAACAGCAGAGTAAAATGAGAGACAGCTGGTATGTTAGTGAGCAGAAACACAAGATAAATAATCATCTGAACATATAAAATAAAACATCAAGGCATTCGTTTTCTTCACAAATAGTTGAGCAGCCAAGGAGAAATAGGCTCATTCATTTTAATACCAAACAATAACATTTGTTAGGAAAATGGCAGACAGGAAATATGATGGCTACAAATGCACATGGGGACTGAGTGAGAGGAACATCCGACAGGTGGAGAGAGAGAAGACAGAGTGAGGAAGAAAACAATGAGGTAGACAAAGTGTAAAACAAAGCAAGCGGGGACAAAAGACACAAACATCGTTTCAGTCACATTAATCTTAGCAGCCTCCATTAAATTATGATTGCTGTGGAAAAATACAGGACAGTAAGAACATAATTAGGAAATAAATACATAGAAGATATTATTATTATAATATAGCAGAGCATACTGTAAAATAAGCTAAATGTTTGGCAAAGGTGAGGGCATATGGATAAGGGATAGCTCTGTGTGTGTGTGTGTGTGCGTGCGTGCGTGCGTGCGTGCGTGCGTGCGTGCGTGCCCATTGCATCTTAAAATCACCGTGTCAGGGTGATCTGGAATATCTTGTATCCAGCTATGAACGAGGCAAGCCTGGTCAGACTCTGTTTGCCTGAACCCCCAACACCCACCAACAAGGCATTGCCTCCTGGTGTCCGGATAATCCTTGACACCTGCAAGCACACAAACTATAAGCTTTAAGATGCAAAACGCTACAGCAATCAATTAAAAAGGACCAGACACAGAAATTCACCGGAATGTCTTGGTGCCAAGTCTTCAGTGCATTTCTGTCTGGATTTGTTTTGACTCCGAGAGAGCTTCGTAACATTTTATCCATCACACCTTAGAGATACAGGTAGCCATCGACTTATGACAGTTCAACTTTACCATCGTACTGGTCTTTCATTTTTTTTGTCTGTTCACGATGTGATTTTATCACATAGCACAAAGCGAGCAAGTGAATTGTCTCCTTGTACTCCTCATTTACAGTATCATGACGCAGCATAATATACTTACATTAATTTAACATGGGCTGACTTGCGAACAAGTCGGCAGTCGACAAAACTCTCGGACCCGGGGTCGTAAGGCGACGACCCCCTGTACTTATTTAACACTTTTTTAGTTTTCCATATCACAAAAGGCTTAGAATATCTGTTGTTTTCCATTTCATAATTTCTTTATTTTAACTGTACCTTGATCAGATGTATCATAGCATCCTGAAAGAAGACCATGTCCATGCCAGCACCCCTGATGCTTTCGTTGTAATGACTAAGGAACATGTTCAGACGGTCTTTTAAACTCTCAAAAGACTTCATAGGCTCATACACCTTGGGCAAATCAAAGTCTACATCCTCAGGCTCTTCCCCTGTGATCAAAGAACAGTTTACATTAAAATAATAACACAAATGTATTTTTTAAAGATAACTGATGATACTACCGGTAATTGAATACTGAGAATTCTCCATCTTATGTGTGTGATTGATCCGTACCTGTAGCCTCGGGTGCATCTCGCAGAAAGTCCACAAAGTATCTGTCCTCCCCACAGGCTACAAGGCTACTGTGCTTTTCGCCAAGCCCTTCCTCAACCAGCTTTGCCAAAGTTTGGTCAAACCACTTCACATCCTCGGGCGTAGTGAATCTGTCGGCTATCACGCGTTTGCACTCGTGCTTCCACAAAGCCAGCAACACCTGGAAATTATTCAAGCATGATGTTGAATAGAAACTAGGTCAGCTGGTTAAATTTACCCTTTATATTCTGTTTGGTTTGAGCAGTTGAATCCATTCTATTCTCAACCGTTGTAATCTTAGTCCTACTGTCTGAATTGGAAGCCTATTTGCCTACACTGTGGGTAGCCTGAGGTGGAATATATATTTCATTGTATTCAATTATTCATTGAGGCCACTAACCAACAGAGAGTTGACCACCTCAGCAAGAATTGAGCTTGCTACACTAGAAGTTTCTATCCTTCCGTTACAGTACTTGTACTTGAACTAAGACGCAAATGTAATACCTGGATTCGTCTTTTCATCTTTGGATTGATAACAATGAGACAGTTATTTACCATCATTTTAAGTAGTGTTAATACAGTATAGTAGAACATTTTAGAAATAAGGTAATGAAAATGTCTCCTCACCGGGACTGAATTGACCACCTCAGCATTGGTATAGAGCATGCCTTGCCAGATCCTGGATAGATCCCTGAGATTGAAAACATAGTGGAACTTGGCTGGAGTTGGAAGCATCTTGAATTTGGTCAACTGCCAGAGGCGCCGTGTCAGAGACACCAAACATGGTACAGTTCTCTGAACCTCACTTATGAAACCACTCCTCGCAGAGAAGTGTCCCACACCGATCACACCTAGAAAACAGGGTTGATGGTGGTGTGGTTACAGATGGTGGGAAAGTGACCAAAATCCCTCATTATCAGTGTAGAATAGAAGATCATACATTTTATTAAATCATTTATTTTTCCAAAAAATAATAATAATAGTAATTCCCTTCAGCATCTTATCAACATCAATGATTTATTTCTTAACTCACCAAATATCTTGTCAATAGACGCATTGGAGGGCAAAGTGCAGTTAAAGATGGAGAACTGTCTTTTCAGTCTCTGTGGAATGTCGTTACGGCCTCCTCCCGGATGGATCATAGCCGCCAGAAACTGAACATCCACAATGTTGGTGAACTCTCCTGGTTTCTCCAGATTGAAGAAACCATTTTGCTCCATCAGCTGCCTGACAATCTCATTTGTCACCTACGAAGATCAGGTTTAGACCATTGTTCGTTGCGATCATCAGATATTTTAATTGTATAATTTAATCAGGTAATTGAAAAAAGTAAGAGCTGTCCTACATGTGAGGAAATCTACAAATAATTTACTTTCGCAGACCAATAGTTCAAAACTACAAATTTGTCTTCAACAGTTTTGAAAAGATAGTTTATGCTTTTTCAGTTCATTGCAAGTCGAAAAACAAACCTGATCGCCCCATTCATTGATGACAGGCATGTTGATATCATCTATGAATATTGACATTTTCTTCCCAGCAGGAGGTCCATAAGTGGTTCCCATCCTCTTGTCTACAAAGCTCTCTACTGTCCTCTAAAAGATGAAGAGTGTAGCAAAGAACACAAACAATAAGACAACACCATATTGATGAAAAAGACAGCAAAAAGCTAGGGGGAGAGAAAGGCAAGAATACATCTGAGAAAATCCACCCAGACATAATCAATAGTAACAGCTAGGTCGGTATGCATCTTATTGATGAGCAGGGGAAATACAGCGGTCTTTACTGTGGGCTGTCCATGATTAATCAAACCAGACAGCAATCAATGCTACTTCAGGAGTTCATGATAATCCTTTCAAGGCTACACAGATGGTGAGCATCTATCTTCAAATACAAGTGCAGAGGATGCAGCAGCCTGCTGTTAAACCTGGAAGTAAATGGATGGTTCTCCTTTACCTGGAACATGAGTGGCGTGGTTGCAGAAGAGAAGTTCAGACTCTTCCCCATGTGGGTCTCGGGGTCGCGCTTTGACATGTAGCTCTTGATCATAACAGTCTTGGCTGTTCCCTGTTCTCCAACCAGCAAAACAGCCTAGGCAAAGGTACAATTGTTAAGTTTTATATCACATAAAGCTCACAGGTACAGCGTGATGCATCAGCATATCACAATTTGCAACCTAAAATTCTATAATCATTGAGTCTCAGTTGGTGAGGTGAGACATTTGAAATCAAGTTAGTTTGTAAGAGAGGGAGACATAGGGTAAGAAAGTAAGGCATCTGGATGTTTGGTCCTTGTTTTGTGATTACTGTACATGAAGGTATCAATTTACATCACTGCTTCAATTTATTCAGCACTTTTTATTTGTTACTAATTAATCATAATGACAACAACAAATGTGTAAAGCTAATCAAGTCAAATACCAGCAACAAAATACAATATTATGATATATAAATAAAGAGCTTCAAAGTAAAACCACTGCCTGGCTGTGGCAGCTTGCATGTTATCGCCTTTGGCCAGAACAGAAGTGTTAATGGCAAAGCCTGTGAAAAGAGACCAAACAGAAATCTAACAGATCGCTGGACGATTAATACGAGTTCCCTGTGTACCAGACACATGAAGGACTGATGTCAAGTTTGATCATTGCTTAAATGATCAAATAACTTGTCCTTGTTCAGAGCCCTTCATTTTTTACAAACACACAAACATACACAGGATTCATGCTTTGCCTTTATAGCTATAACACTTCCACACACACTTACACAAATAAGGTTTGATGAACGGGGCATTTGATGTCCTTCTAAAGTAGTGTATTGAATATTGGTCTTGCTTTTGTTTTGTTATTTTGCCTTCTTTAACAGCCATGCTGCCATGTTATTGGTCTGAAGCTAGGTGAGTGTGTCTATGCAGCTTGCTGTAAGCAGGAATTAATGATGTGCTGTAGACTGAATAGGCAAGGAGATTAAAGGGGAAGCTCTCTCAAAAACCTTTATCATGAGCCTTGAAGAAGCCAACTAGATTGATTTGTTTTACAAACAATCCTCTTAATATGGTCTTTCAATATGCAAGCCCCTCTTTCAGGTCATCCATCCAGCCATCAATTTTCTTTCTCGTCTTCAGCCGCTTTATTCACCTTCCGGCCATGGGTCTGTTGGAGCCTATCCCAGTTGGCCATGGGCGAAAGGCGGGATACACCCCAGACACGTCGCCAGCGCATCAGAGGGCCACACATAGACAGACAACCACTCACACCTACGGACAATTTGTTGTGATCAGTTCACCTAAATTCCATGTTCTGGAGGTGGGAGGAAACCGGAGAACCCGGTGAGAACCCACGCAGACACACAGTAAGAAGGGAACCCAGAATCTTCTTGTTATGAGGCAGTGCTGCCCACTGTGCCACCGTTATCTCTTTCAGGTCATGCATCACTTAAAAATTAAAATATAATTAGCATTTAAGTTGATAAAATCACATACATACATATATATTTTATACAACTTTAATACAATTCTGTATGTAAAATGTACACAATATACTGTATGTACATTGTTTTCTTTCAGCAAGACTCACCATGCCTTGCTTGGCGATGGTACGAATAAGGAAGTCCGTTCTAACATTGTCCACATTGGGAACCAAGATAGTGTTGTACTCTGGGGTGAATTCAGATGGATAAAAGTATTCCTCCACTCTCGAGCTCCAGTGGGCCCACTGACCTGGAAGGAGAATAAATGCGTATGCATTAAGAAGAAAACCTGTGGTGTAGAGATAAGTACAAGACACAACAGTAAAAGTTCCATGTAATTACCGGTACTTTCCAAATATTCATCCATCACCAAAATTAAGTGCAGCATCAGACATAATACTTCTGAAACAGTTACCATGTTCAATGACATAAAACCTGCAGGTGATAAATTATATTCATTAAAACATGCATACCATCTGTTGTGACATGATAGTCAAACATGGTGTCCTCACTGTCAAGGGGAATATTTGGCAGATTTAAGGGGACACCGTCATTCCCTCGAACCCAGGTCTCCATCTTTCTCCGGTCGTCCAGTTCAAGTAAGGCTCCGATACTCCACATGAGGGCAAACACATAGAGTCTCTCCAAATGCTCTCTGGATACCTCACGCTGTTCCTGTAGAATAATAACTACTTTAGATAAGCTCTGTATACATTTTAAAATGAAAACTTTTATTCCTCATGATTGGTATAATATACATTTCACACTTACACACACAACAATGCGCTTTTCCAGGCTGTACCAGGTCCCACAAATAGCAATTCAGAACACCCGTAGCCTTACCTTTGGCGGTATGAGTCCTTGCAGCATGCTGATGCACTGCATGATGACGAAGGCCTCTAACATGTCCATCTTGAGCTCCAGTGACTGCACAGTGAAGCGGTAGAGCTCCAAGAAGGAAGATGAGAAAAGCTCCCTGAGCACCTCCGCTTCCTGGGTGGAGCGCTTCTTCAACCAGCCCTGAGAAGAAGAATATCACTGTGGTTAGGTTACATGTCTTACTTGCGTGATGCTAACACAATATGGCCAAGTAGTGTCTTTATTTCTTCTTAGTTGCCGTATTAACTAGAGAGAAACAATACTACTACAAATGTCTAACTCAGGGAATGTTTTATCCTTTTCAAGAATATGAATATGACAAGATTATAAAGTGAAATCTAACTCAGAGGATGAATGGTTTCGTCTTCTTCTGAAGAAAGGTTTGACTTTCTGAAGAAGAAGAAGGGGAAACCGGCTAAGAGGCTGTGTGAGGCATGTCGAGAAGCTCCATGAACCCAACTGCCAGAATCAACCAGCACATGGCTTTTAATAGAGCAGCTGGAAAGCTTGGAATTGGGTGGCCAAAAGCCAACAGGTACCCTACCATCCTAAAGCAGAATCCTCTGCTCGAAAGCATCTGGTCTTTCCCCGAGTGCCTGAAGAAAGCAACCCCATCATGGAGCAATCCTCCAACCACAAATAATTCTACCCTGAAAGTGTCAGCATTAGACCAGAACATCTCCTGCACATAAAAAGCCTTAACCCTCACCTGGAGCATGTAGTCATTGATAGTATAAACTTTACTACCGGGTTCCTTAAAGTGTCACTGCCATCATTCAGAACACTAGACCCTCCTTGAGGCATTACATACTGTATAAGTTGGCAAATGTTATGCATTTGAGAATTGGTGATGCCCCTGTCATTTAGATTTTCAAACAGGTGCTCCCAGAGAGTGTTCGTGAATGTCCTGACTCATCATGGGCTATTTAATATTTAGTGACTTCCTTCTTCCAGGAAGCAGACAACATTCATTCAGACAATTTCAGTTCTGTCAGATTATGGCTGCGAAGTATCAGCATTGGTTGAGCTCATTTCACAGTGGTAAATCATTCTATCACTTGCTCTGATGGTCAGGGTTTGCTTAAGATTAACCTACTGGAAAAACTCCCAAGATGGACAGTTTATGCTACAAGAATAAGCTGCACTTGAGAGTTCTCTTATCAGCTGCGGGACGATTTATAAATAGTGAATGTTTGAAAGCTGAACACAAATAGCTACCACAAAAATTCAGAATAAATGAGCCATGATCTGAGAAATGTCCACTGCTCTAGATGTGCACAATATATGCATGCAATGCTTATTTACCTCCAGTATAGGGCTCCAATTGAGCACAGAAGAGCTCATGAACACCATGCCATTACGCGAAACAGTGGCTGGAGAGGCATTGTCAATGTTATGTGGTTCAAAAACTACTTTGCAGTTGGGAGCCATGGGTATACGGTCTCCGTTCGCCAGAGTAAGAGTTCGGTTGTCGTCCAAAACAGAGTTAAGGTTCTCTATCCAGATAGCATCAACTGGTCCATCCAAGACTATCCAGACGTTCTCTCCTATGAGAAAAAAACAGTGATTTTCTTTTAGTGCACGTTTACACATGCATGACGTTTGAATCAGATAATGCATTACCGGTAAACAATAAATTCCGACCCTGAAGGAGGTGTACGCCTCTGAATATTTAATTAGTGCATAGAAAAGGTGCCACGACAAATCTTACCACAGGTGGCTTCCTATCACTGTACAGTGCTGGGACTCACTGAGCTCCTGAGAGTGACCTATTCTTTCACAAATGTTTGCAGTCGTAGTTAACATGGCTCTGTGCTTGATTTTATACACCTGTGGCCATTCAGTTGTTGATTAGAACACCTGATTTCAATCATTTGGATAGCTGAGCAAATACAGTAGGGCAAAATAGGGAACCATCAGCAGAAATTCAGAGTTAGAGGGTTGTTATTTGAACCGCAAAATAAAGGGAGGGACAGTGAAGGTTGGACATATTGGAAACAAGGTCAGAGAGACTAGACTTCGATGGTTTGGACATATCCAGAGGAGAGACAGGGACTATATCGGTAGAAGGATGTTGAGGATGGAACTGTCAGGGAACAGGGCTAGAGGTCGACCCAGGAGAAGGATGTAGTGAGGGAGGACGTGAGAGTAACTGGTGATGAGTAGGACGATGCAAAGGACAGGGTGAAGTGGAGGACATTGATTTGCTGTGGCGACCCCTTGTGGGACAAGCAGAAAGTACAGTAGTAGAATATTCTGCAACAAACACATATTGAATGTTTTAAACTTTAGTAGTGTAATATCATTTCGCCTCCTAAAAACAACGTTGAATATGCAACTTTCTGACCTTTCTTTGCCCTCAAAGTTTTCCTCCAAAGAGTTGAAAAGATGCCATCAGTCCAGTCATTTGTGGCCACATCCAATCGACCAAACATCTGAGGTGCTGTGATGGCTTTGGGGTTCATGCGCATCTCTTTGTGAGGATGACCACACTCTGCAAGAAGACCGATATGTACATTTTTGTTAGGTAAGCATAGCTAATACACCAAATAGAGCAGAAACACGCATGCATATATACTGCAAACATGCATAGAGTTCAAGTTGTATTTCTTGCTGAATGCGCATCCCAAAACACGTACAAAATACTACCTGTCATAGCTTTCATTAGGGTGTGTATACAAGTTGTCTTCCCAGCTCCACTGGGCCCCAGAGCCATCATGCCGTGTCTGACCCTCTGAGTCTCAAATAGCTGGATGACCTTCAGCTTCCAGGGAGGGTGGCTGATGAGACCTGCAGCCTCGACCTGAGAGATCACAATTATAGTACCGGGGTATACATCTGCAGTTCTATTTTGACCATAGTGGCAATGTTTAGTTAGACAGATGCAGCAATATGGAGCCACAAGCGTTCATTAAACAAAGACCCACTATGACAGTGCCACAATTTAAAGAGCTATGCTTTTATCGTATATCTTACATTCTTACTTTCTTGACAAGTGCTAAATGGCATTATTTGATTCCCTTGGGTGCTATATCTCTAGGCACTTAGGAGTGACATGAAAAATACAGTGGTCACACAGTCAATTTTCTTTTCCTGATCTTTCTCAGCTGCCTCATTTCTCTCTCCCAGCCTCTGTTTACCTTTCCCTCTTCCCTTCTCTCTCTTTCAATTCTTCCATCCTCCTCCATGCAATAAATGTTTTCCTTGAAAACCAACCAACAGAGAAACTCATTCTTCATTATTTCTACCTGATTGTCAATTGCAGCCTCTAGTTCAGGGTAGCCCGCTTTATCAAGCTGGATGCTGGGGAAGAGGTCCTCAATCAGACTCAGGAAAAGTGGCTCATCTTCATCAATCTAATAAACACACAAATACACACACACACACAACAAACACACACAAAACAGCTGATAATTCATAACTCAAGGATAACGTCTCAAATCTATCTACGGTATTTTGGTCTTTCTGCTCATGATTATTCATCAAAATAATTACATTTTGCTTTGTACTGCTATTTTAAGATTATATCAACTCTCCAGACTTACCAGTTTAGATAAGTTCATGTCCCTGAGGACCCTCATAACAATGGTGTACTCTGTGTCACTGGGGTTGGCACGCTTGGCTGCCCCCAATGTTCGGAGCACTGACAGGATGTTCCTCAGGCCAAAGTCATAGTGAACCTGGATAAACACAAATAGCATTTTAGATTCATCGTGGATTATTCATCATGTTTGTATACAACTGTGTGAACCCTGATCTATATGTATTCTCCTCTCACAACACGCATTTACGAACAGACCAACAATCCTTCGTGAAAATGTAATAATGCAGATAGCAGTCTAACAAATATTTTGATGTAAAAAAGCATGGGCTAATTTGCAGATAAAACAAACATCTAATTCCGACATGAAAAACTGATTGTGGTGTGTATAGGTTGAGACAGAAATGTCGCAACTTAATTCGTTTTTTTGTTTGTTTTTTCCAGCGGAAGGCTCAAAGCATGTATTCATAATTCCAAGATGTTGCTGATTTAATTAGTGGCCTTATAAGCCCAGGAATTTCCATGAATGTTTGCTTGATTTTTTTTAATTACAAAATTTACGTGTTAAGATTCTTAATTTCTCCTCATTCCTTCAATAATTTTGGCACTACTGCAGCATTGCAATATTTGCATTGTGACTATTACAAAAATGTAAACGTAAAGTATTACAGCAAAGAAAGAGTGGTGGACAGATACTAGTGTCATATTTGACACTCTGAGCTCATGTATTTATACTGTAGTTACCTGTTTGGAGAGCTGCTCCTCACACAGCTTGTAAAGTGTGAAGAACTTGCGGGCTAGCTCAACGTTATCTATAAATCCACAACTGGCCAGTTTTACTCTGATGATGATTTGACGGTCAGGAACCATCATGGCCACGGAGCGGAAGTTGATCTTCAGGTTCTCAGGAAGCTCTTGGCGACCTGCATATCCTGGGTTCTGATTATACAAGAAAGTAATTACTTCAAGTAAATTCCATTTTGCTTTGTGATCTTTATTACATTTAGTTTATTCATGCACACACTAAATACCCATCCGTGTTAGCCACCTTTGCAATAGAAGCTGTTTAAAAAATCTTCTATCATGTGAATTGTATCCTTTTAAATATCCTGAGACGAAATTATGTCATATAAAATGTTGCAGTACCAACCATGGTAAGGAAGATGCCAAACTCAGGGTTCATATCCACGGTGTCTCCATCAGTGAAGACAAAGTTTTTACGGCGTTCCTTTTTGCAGGTGAGAACTGTGGCGATCTGCTGGGCCGCCACAGATAAAACTGGGAGGTCAATACGGTTGAATTCATCAAAACAGCCCCAAGAACCAGACTGGGCTAGACCTAGAAGTGAGATAAATGCAACTTTAATATTCAGTAGATAAAGTATGTTGTTTCTTCTTTATGGTCTCTTCAGAACTTTTTTCAATAACTATTTGTGGTAGTCACCACTCAACTTGCACAGCTTTTTAGTCCTTCATCTGTTCTGATTTAAATTAATTTGGAATAATTTGATAGCACCAATTTGCTCCAGGATTGTTACCTTTGAATATTCTTCCAAGGCCTCTGAAGTCCATCTGGTCAGAACAGTTGAAGACCACAACATACTTTCCCAGACAGCGGCCCATGTCTTTTGTAGTTTCCGTCTTACCTAATGATTAAAGGCAGATTTATGATAATGAAAGGTTAGATTTTTATGTTGCAGAGAAGTGGCTCCTCCTCATAGGCTAAATACAGCATGTCTATGAGTTCCACTATTGAGCGACCTTTGATTATCACCTCCGCCAAGGAGGTAATGTCTGTCTGTTAGCATGATAACTCAAAACTTAATGGACAGATCTTGATGACATTTTCAGGAAACGGGAATGGGAATGTTACCAGGAACGGAAGATTACATTTTGGTGATGATTCAGAAGAGATCCTGGATTACTTGGAGCTACTACTACTACTAATCTTTTCTGATTTAGTGAAACCAGCATTTCATAGGCTTTTTATCAAGATGACTCATTTAGTCCTGAGTCCTACCTGTTCCTGCAGGACCAGCAGGGGCTCCACCCATACTCATACCGAGAGCCTGGGCTAGGGTGATGTAGCACCTGACCGAACATAGACAAAAAGACAGTTACATCTCAGAAGCCGGGAACTTTCTAGATTTAATGATTGTCACAGTCAATTTAGCACAGTTATATATAAAAATAAAAAAATGAAACACTGCAGGGAGGTTGGAGCACAGGCACAGCAGGGCAACACTGGCTCCAGAGGTGGAGGGGATTCATTTTCTTGCTCAAAGACACTTCAGTGGAGGGAATGGCTGAGGCCAGGACCTGCCCCGGGGCCCTTGGCTACAAACTGTGCTTGCAATGCATTACTGACCTCAAGTCAAAAATCATGGTGAAACTGCACTTGCAGCAAATTTCATGCCCTTCATAGATTGCAGAAAAAAAATCTCTCTTTCTCTCTCTCTCTCTCTCTCTCTCTCTAGTCTATAGTCTAATTCAACTACTGTTGTTTCATTTTGAGGCTTAGGATGCATTTTAGGATGTGTTTCATGGTCCATACATCTGAAACTACATTCTTAAAATTTCTGCCTTCATTAGTTTGTTATGTATGTCTTTATGGATAGACCTCTACCTGTCAGTCAGTGGCGTGATGACAAGCCTTTCAGTGCAGCCCAAGAATTCATTCTGATAGACGAAGCCCACATCTGTGATGTTGATGATCATCTTGTCTGAGTCTTCATTGAAGTAGAACCGACACTGCTTCAGCCAATCAAAGTCATTTGGGCTTTTGACATGGAGCCGGCACTGGAGCGAGAAAGTAAAGATGAGAGTGTGGAAAAGGGTAAATGGAAGCAAGATAGGATAGAGACCATGGGTGAGAGTAACTGAATACAGAGACAAGGAAAGACACAAGCAGGAAAAAAGCAATTGAAGGTACGATTTCTGAGCATCTGTAAGGATGGAATGGATAAAAGGATAGGGCATAAAAAGTTACAAATATCAATACCGTTTCTGAAAATGTGTTTGTTTATTTTTTATTTTATTTTACTTCATTTTGAGTTTATGCCTGATGTTTGATGCTCAAATAAATAAATAAATAAATAACTGGAAAAGCACTCAGACAGCGCAGACCTCCGCCAAGCAGCTCATTCCCCTCATAATTGTACTTACACCATCCACATGGTGATCTGGATCATCATCAAAAGGTTCTAAATTGTTCTTGGTATCTTTGCAAGCAGACTGTAAGACCAGTCAGTCTGCTTTTTCTTGTATTGGAGTGATTATCAAACATTTAACTTGGACTGATAAGCCAAAGCAAAAAAAAATAAAATAGCAACATACTTACCAGGTCGTCAAAGATGTCCCTCTGGTGGACGTGGATGGTGATGAGGGTCTCGTATTTTGTCCTTTCTACAGCCCCCAGGTCTTTAGTGGTCATGTCAATCAGAGTGTTGAGCAGATCCAGGAAGAGCTGGTTGGTTTTGGCCATGATGCGGCGATCATATCGAGCGTTGGTCAGAGCCTCCTCAGAATCCCTTGTCCATATCATCTGAATGCCCAGCAAACCAACCTGAATTATGGACATTTGGTCGACATATTATTGAGTGACGGTCAAGCATAATGAGACATTTCAACTATTGATTTGTTAAGCTATAAGAGGTTTTGAAATTGTTAAATCTCAGAACACAATATGAGAAATCTCATAATTACCGGTATATGGATTGAATTGAGGAAAGCAAATTGTCTTGAACAATTCACAAAATGTTTCATAAATCAGGTGCAACATTAATGTTTATCATGGAGAGCTGCAAAACAGCAAAAACACAAATAATAATAATAATGATCTACCTGAGCAGGGAAAGAGTTGAGGAAGTCAATGAGCTGGAAGCCAGAGTCCTGGATGGTGAGGGCAGCCTCTCGGATTACAAGGTGCAAAGACCTCTGGGATTCCTTCAGGAGAGCATTGAGCCAAACTTCTACATTTCCTTCTGCAGTGACAGGACGCTCCAGCTCTATTGTCTCACCTTCACGCGATGATATAGCCAGAATGCGGTCATATACCTGAGGATGGTGGCATGACAGATTAAAATCCTATATCATATTTAATTCCCTTAACACCCCACTATAGTATTCTGATTAGTAAAATTTACTGAAAGGTCTTGTATTGTGTTATCTATTGCAAACGTTAAATTTTCCCAAACCAGGAGTTCTATAAAAGTTATTCATTTTCAATAGGTTCCCTCGACGATGCTCTGTTATACTGGTCTGCCAGAAAAAGTTTAAAATACTCCTTGAAAAATTCACCTTGTCATAGAATCGAACGCATTTGATGTTGTCGAAGACATTGAGGAGGTGGCTCTGGATGGTGTGCGAGTCAGAGGCCTGGCCGAGGATCTCCAGAAGGGCAGGGTCAGAAACAAAGAAGAAACGAGGAAATAGAAGACGCTTCTTTTCCAAATATCTGTTTGGAAAAAAAATATTAAAATGAACAGTTTCAATGCATATTGCCCTTTAAAATAAACTAGATTTACAATAGTTTTGAACAAAACATTCCGCTCTTTCTATAATTGTTGGACCACTTTCACCTTCATCTACATCTGAGGAGAATGTGAGAGTGCTGGTATTTTGGTCCTTGTCTCTTACCCTGTAAGTGACTTCTGGCACATCTCCAGCTGCTCCCGGAGGTGAGGAAGCAGCTGTCCCATAGTCTCATCACCCACACATGACTGCACCACGTTGGGCATCTCATGGGCTCGCATCATGATCTTTACCCAGGATTTGTCGATGTTGGAGAAACGCTTTGCTTCCTATAAAAGGTTGCATCGATTCAGAGCACATGAGCATATATGAGGTTTGAATGTAACTGATATGTATGACTTTAAATACAAGAATATATACAACATAGCAAATTGAAGATGAAAAGCATTTTCTTCCCTTCCTACCACACAGCCAAAGAGTTGGTCAAATGATAGTAATTATATTTACAGGTTAATGCTGCACATTTCAATTGTTGACTGAGTTTAGACAATTAAATATGACACTTCATTTGTCCGATATGAGATATTATACCTTTGGTAGCTGCTTAGCGATGTCTCCACCCACGAACACAGCCTCCAGGTAGATCCAGAGGTTCTGGACAGTCATCCAGTTTTCTATGATATCAGTGGTGTTTGAAAGATTCTGAACCCATTTCTGAATCTGAGCTTTAAATGGGGTGTTGTACCTGGAGAATAATTCGATCATCATGTCACTTTTAAATCATACCACACACCTGACAGCTTTTATAGATGGTGTGAAGTCTTGAATTTCAGTGTGCCCTTAATAAATATATATATATATATATATGTACTTGTTTATTTTTTAAATACTGTATGTTACAAACCTGTTGCTCATAAGGGACCCCAGGATCATCAGGCTGTCCTCCATGCTGGCAATGATCTCTGAAGTGCTGTCTCCTCTCAGCAGTAGTTCTCCACGGTTTTTAAAGTTGGCGAATGTGAAAGTCTTATTGTCCCATTCAGCGATCACCTGCTTCAGCTTCTGCTCAATATCCCGTTCTTTCACTGCACTGATACAGATGTCCTGTATAATAAACAAGCACATTTATTCAAATAAAAGCATCAGTACAGAAACATAAATTAACATGAGCTAGCCTCAGCCTCATTCATGCATAGGCATATGCAATTTTCACAACTTCAGCCAATAGTTGTAATTCATCTGCTCTGTACTTTGAATTTACCTTTTTGTCATTTCGGTATTTTTGGTGCCCTGCAGCAAATCCTTTTACCAAGATTCCTATTACCTGACCATCCCAACCCATCCACTCGCTGCCTTTCCATTTCTTTTACTGAATCCTATGTTTTTTTCCCCACTTTGTTTCTGCCCTTGCTTTCAAGCGTCTGTGAGCCTGAACCGTGGATTTATGATTCTCTGCCACCTTACTGGGATTTTCCTGCCTCTGTGATTTGTATCCACGTAAACAAGAACTTTTATCATGTCTGTTGGAGCCTATTGGCTCCAGCTGTATTTCACAGCCATGGCACAGGCTCAGTTGACTTCATAGTTCACACAGTGAAAAGAAAAAAAACTTTAGTAGGGGATTAAATATAGTATATGTGATGACAAATACAAAAATACACAGTCTTAATGCAATGTTATGAAAATATATTGCGCTTTCACTTATTTGCCATCAGTTCAACATTGTTCATATTTCTCTTGACTTTTGTATTTTCCCTACTTTTGATTCTTACCTCAATTTCCTCTTTATACTTGAGCAGAGGAGCCTCCATAATGTTGCGTAGCTTGAATGTGTCATTTTCCACCTCAAATGCATGTCCAGTCACCTTGGCACAAAACCAGATAGGTGTTACCAAGAATGTGGAAATTAAAGTCTCTATTTATAATAAATGGCAAGACCACAGGTATAATTACTACAACAGTAGTTTGGATGGTGACAATGACTGTAAACAGTATTTACTGTATGTGGCTTCGCTTTACTGACCTCAGTAATTCTCTTCCAGTGACGAGTCATCATAGCCTTGTTAGTCATGAGTTCCAGTAGGGGGCAGCACTCACTGAACTCATCAATTGTTTTTTTCAGGTCCAGGAAAGCCAGCCAGTCCTTTAGTGCTCGAGGCAGCCTGCGGCATCTGGTTTTTAAAGAAAACAGTACTCAACAAACTCAGAGAAAATGCTTGCCTGACAAAACAGAGGTTCATTCGGCAATAAACTATTTCAAAAGCTGTATGTGTATATCCTTTGAAGCACACGTGCTACAACACGTCTATACAATGCACACAGTCCAACTGTGTAAAAATATCTAAAACCTGCTAAAAAGCATTTCTGCAAGAGTTGCCCTGCCTACTTCAACTTTCTTTTTCTTTTTTTTTTTTCCTACTTCAATTTTGATGGAATCACATATTCCGCCCATGACTGCTGCAATCTTTTAGATGTGTAAGCTAGATTCACACTGTCAGGAGATCACAAAGCAGGATACATAAATAATTACTATTTCCTCGAGATGAGACACTTTCAACTTATCGAAGGCCCCCAATTTTACTTAGATGAATAAAAAATCAAGCCTTGTAGGAAGGAAGAGAGCAAAAACGAATGTGGAGGGGGAAAGACGGAAGAGTTCTGAAAATACATTTCAGAATGATTCCAGGAAACAGACTTCATATGAGGGGTGAAAATGAAGGGGGGTCAATTAATTTTCCCTCATTGTCTTCTTCTCCATTTTATTTCTCTTTGTAGGATTCTTCAAATTTGACGGACAACAACTTTGAAACGTTACCCTCTGCTCGGACATTCACAAAACAATCTAACAGGAACCTACTCACAGAAAAAAAACAACCAATGCAATAATAGAGGTCCAGCACTCCACAGAAGATCTTTAAAAAATAATATATATATATATATATATATATATATATCAGGATAAATAAACCTTGTCTGAAAGTCCAGGAGCTCGTTATTGATCCTCTCAATGTGGATGTCTGCCCACAGGATATCGTGGTAACCTTTGACTGTTTCGATGACATTGTTGTAAAGCCCATACAACTTCTGCAGCAGAGTCAGCTGCTTCCTAATTTCCAAAAGCTGGGGATGCTGGGTAACGGGAAGTCCAAACAGCTCTTCTCCACCAGTGTAAGTCATGTATTTCCTGAATAGGTTGTCAAATCGATTCTAAAGAAGAGAAAAATGGAAACATCTATTCATTTTATACAGATCTTATAATAACAGCATTCCTCAACTTGCAAGTTAAAAAAAACTAAAACGGAAAAAAAACAAAAATTAAGCGTACTATCTCTGTTGGTAACTTGCACAAACTCCATGAAATAAATTACAAACACACGATCTGACTGACAGAATAGTAAATTATGTAATTAATAGACCAAGATCAGATATTCTGTTACAAACCTGGAACATGATGAGTCTATCACTGGCATCTTGAGGAGCTAGTCCCACCACCATAGGGCCATCCTGAATCCAAAAGGAAAAAAGTCTATAGATAGATGCATCTAAATTTACTCTCAGTAAATTCATCCATACTTTCCTTGTATCTCAGTTCCTCTGACTGAAAACATAAGGAGATGCAAGGAATAGCTGCACAAAGAGGACTTATCATGGAGCCATTTAATGACTTACTGTGCCAAAATAACTGGACTGAGGTGAAATGAACACGTGACTGTGCGTTGATTTGGAGACTTTAAGCATACATCTAATACATATCCATATGTGCATTGAATGAGGTATCTCTTGTCATTTTACCTCATCATAATCCCGGTAAAAGTGATTACAGTCTTCAAGGAAAGTTTCCACATTGCTGACGAGCTCTCCTCTGAAGTTGGGCTGTAGAGCCACCAGTTCGTTCTGCACCTCTGTGCTGCGAGACAGCAGCTTCTCCCAGGCATAATGGAGAGTATCCACCTTCTCAGCCTCTTCCTTTGCCACTGACAATTCATATTTGTGAAGCATGGCATAAGATTCCTGTGAGGAAGAGAACAGTCTGTCACCTCACATGTTATAAATATTGGTAGGTCATAAATAATCCTTCTGGCAACTAATCTAAAATAAAACATATAAAGGCAATGTTTCAATTCCTCCATTTCTTCTAAAATCTGCAAAGCGCAATCATCACATACATGAAATTTATTATAAATGCTCTCATCCACACTAAAAACATCCAGGCCTTTCCACACTGTGTGTATGCTGTGTGAAATATATAATGTTACACTACCTCTATGGGGCCAACTTGAAAATCAATCGATATCTGGTGCTCTCTGATCTCCTTGAGAGCTGCCATGGCGATGCGAATATCATCCAGGTCTTTAATTTGTCGATTCAATTTCTTCCCTGCTTCATCGAGAAAAGCAAAAATCTGCTCCATCTCTGAGCGATATTTCCTGTTACAGCACAGTCCATAGTCCACCATCCAATTCTTGGTTTCAGCTGTCAGGGACATCTTCAGGTCCGCTGGTGCAAACAAAGACGTGTACAGTAAGGATGTAGAGATGGATTGGCTGGAGGTCAGGTTCATGTTTTTAGCTCCCTTGTCTGCAGCCCCAAAGATAACTGACCTGTAAACAAAGCCAAGGCTCCCACAGTGATGTACTCTGGTTCAGACTTTATTTCCAACTCTAGATCCCGATATAAAATAATCTGACTCTCAAACTCTGAGAGCAAGGGACTGTCCTGAGCAAATCTGTAAATAAAAAAAGACAATTATATTCTCCAGTATGAAGACTTAGAGTGGAGTATCAGTGTTTCAGTTCATCATACTCGCACATCATTTCCTCATGGTCCTCTCTCCAGATGTGATGGTAACGGCTAAATCTGTCCAGAGCAGTCATCACCTCCTGCTCAGTAATATAAATCAAAACTTACATCATGAATTCACAGATGATAAGAATTTAACACATTAATTGGAGTGGCATTGTAATTTCTCCTAATAAGATGCTATAAGACTTGAAATAAAGATGGACTCACTACATTTATGATTTTTTTATAAAAAGGGTGTGTACCTTTTTGTTGGAACTAATGGAGGTGCCGAGTACAGACACTAGTTTGACTATTTCCTTGTTCTCAGACACCGTCTTGTGGTAGTTTCTTGCCTGGAATGGGATGGCCTGGATCACAGATGCTGAAATATCTGAAGTGCTGCCATCTGAAAAGAGTTTGGAGGACATGACATGGGATGGAATGTTTAGTGTTTGGATGGACAGGAAGCATCTACACATTATTAACAGCTTGACATTAGCTTAGCATGTCTCATATTGCAATGACTAAGTATTGTTCAGATATGAAGTGCTTGAATTATTGTAATTGTTTGGTGATGGAAAGTGAAAGATGATTTAATAGAGGAAAGCCAGTGATTTTAGATTACATTTTAAACTTTGCGCCTGAGCGGCATCATAATTTTACCAAAACTCTTAACCACATACAGAACATATAATCCAACCCAGATTTGTGTTCATTTCAGCAAATCCATCACCCTACAGCTAAATTGTCCATCATCAGGCAGAGTTGAACATTACCTCTGTGTTAGCTAATTAGCAAATGATCAGTGTTCTGGTCTCTATGTTGTTAAATGTTGACAAGTTACTGCTCATCATGCAAACTGTTGCGGTGTCATGTCCTCACGTACCAACCAGGCTCCTGTATGTTGTTGCTCCATCCTCTGATTCACTTTCAGAGCTGTCCTTTTTCAGAGCAGCCATCCTTCTTTCATTCATTTTCCTCTGGAAAATAAACAGCAAAGGCATCAGTAGAGTATGAACCTTCATATTTAATACATAAACCAATACAATAATGTTACATAGTCAATTGTTATTATAATACATTTGCTCAAACCTACCTTTGAGATCCTTTCTTTGCTCCACTGGCTGACTCCTTTGGTGACACTGCCAATGCACTCTACAGCCCGGTTTATAGCCTGCTGGACATCCTCCAGCGCTGGGACCATGGCAATGTTAGGAATGGACAGGATCACGTTGACTCTGAAGATTGGCTGCTGATGATTGCTTTTGCCATAACTAGTTGAATCACTCTCAGCTACAGAGTGAGAGGAGAGACAGTAACAAATCTTAAATCTTAAATCTTTATTCTCTATCATTATGCATGCATAACATTGTTTGATATGTTGTATGGAAACTATTTTCACATTTTATGACAAGTTTATGACAGCGAGAAAGTGATAACAGAAGACACACCTAAGAAATGTGTGAGCAAGGAGTTATGGATTCGCTTGCGTAGCATCTCCAAGGTGTTGCGTGTCAGTCTCAGTAAAGCATCCACATTACGATGGTTAAAGTAGCAGAGCAGCTCCTGAGCTTCCTCCTCCATAATTTCCATCAGGTCCCTCTTCCTCTTCCTCCTCACCAAGGGAGAGGAAGGACCAACACTGGCAGAAGGGAGTATGGTGTTTCTGGAGAAGAGTGAATGTGAATGACCGTCATCTTCACCTGAGAAGCAAAAAGTAATGCATTTAGTGAACATGAATCTCAATAGCTACAATTCCCCTTGACTATTGGAAATTTAAAATGTGAAACAAACCTAATCTGTACCACTGAAAGCAACACAAATTTGCCAAGTTATGGGTTTCTGATTGTCTTACATTTTATATTTAAAGAACAAGACATGAAAGTTACAGAAATACTGTGTCATTAACTCACTTATTATGTTGATATTTAAAGTTTTTAATACATCTGTTCTAACTAGCTTTAACTCAGTCCCACTGCAACTTCTCATCTGTGAAGTTTCTCTTTCATCCAGGTCAAGGTAGCTCATTGTGTTGAATGAAACTGGACTTGTAAGAAAAGACTGATGACTTTTCACCTATCATCCAAAGGACTTACGTTTTGAACGGCTGGTGAGGACTTCCAGAAATTTCTACAAGTCCAGTTGACTTTATTCAACGCTATAGACTGCACATTATCATACACTGTTCTGTTTGATCGCCAATGTAAAATGTTGCCATACCTTCACTGTCATTGTGGACAATGGTCTTGCTCTCTGTGCAGTTTTCTTCCTCAACCTTGTCCAGCTCCTCTCCCCGATTGTGGTCAAACTCCAGCAGCATGTTGATCAGCTCATTAGCAGCCTCCTCCACTAATGAGCTCTTAGTGTAGAGATTTTGGGCTTGCTTTATGCACAGGTCCTATGCATATATTTATATTTGACATTAAAATTAAAAGGCCTTGGAGTGGCAGCACAGAGCAGCATAACATTAACTTTAGGGTTTCACCATGGCACCCACAACCAACAAAAAAAACATTAGTACAGTAGTCAGGTTTTCATACTTTGAAAATAATAAAAACAAGAAAATAATTGTATTTATAATTAAAACCATCTTTAATCTCGTTAACTGAGTGCCAAACCAAATTACTTCAAATTAAATTAATGCAAGTAAGTTTTAACCGGTACTGGGCTCCATGATGAAATATTTATTTTAAATCAATGTCAGTGTTTGCAGTGAATGAATCATTCACATGAGCACTATATGATGATGCATTTTAAAAGTCTTGAACTGTAGTTTTCCCTGCAAATGAGACACTGTTATCTATAAGCAATGCCACAGCAAGGATATATGCAGTAACCGTAGTGCAAAGCATACAGATCTACGCATGTTGAAAATATTGATGCCACAAAGCACATGTTTACATGAAACAGACAGTAAGAATTTACCCTGGTGGTCTGCACAAACTCCTCACAGGTGATTGGTTCATCCTGTGGCAAAACGCACAGCGTGGATGTGCTCATCTCCTGCAGCACTGCATCTATCCTAAACTCCACCAAGTCATTCACCCTGTCCATCAACAGCTCCAGGTCAGCTGGAGAGAGGAGAACACACAGAACAAATACAGCGTTTAATAAGATGAGTGTACAGTAGTATAATAACACACACAGAAACAAGGAAGGGAAGAAGGAGGTTGGATGAGGATGTGTTTTCCAAAATATTATACAACAATTTACACAAATTGCCTTGTAATTTTAACTAATTCAACTCGACTTAATTTTCAAGAACTCAGTTCATCTGCTTACCCAAAGCTTTGTCAATGCAGCCAAGGTACTTGTCTATGTTCAGAGACGTCCAGCTGAGGGAGGTCAGACCTGGCTGTATAGCTTCATCCACCTGCCGAGCGACAAGTTAGTCTCATTTTATTGTGGATTCATGGGATAAATGTAGCTGTTTATACAACCAACAGGGAAAACCAGCCCAGATACACCAGATAAAGTATCACATCTTACCTTAGCAATGTGCGGCAAGGTCAGCTGCTCAAAAACACTCTGAATCTTTCCCCGCACTCTGGTGTTCTCACTTAACATCAACTGCAGAAAGAAAAACATAGATTCTGTATTCACTCACAACAAACACCGAGTTGATTTTCTCCTGAAAGAATGACGTAAAAGTAATTAAAATTACCTTTTCTGTCATAAACATACTTTTAAGCCCTGAACTAAACCATGTTGTCCTGTAATTGTTCCCTGCAGCATTTCTTATTATCAGCTACAGCTGTTATTTTTGTGGTGTGGGGCTTTTGAATCATAATTGTGGCATCTTCTATTGATTCTTTAAATTCTAATTATCAGTAAATGTGCTTAACTATACGATAATCACCTGCAATTTGTTGTAGTTCTTTTTTAAGGTGTACTGTTTCTGCTGCAACAAAGCAGCAAAGGGTGGGATCTTCAGACCCATCCGTGTCATGCAGTTCACCTCCCTAATCTGGGTCAGAATCTCTGGGTCAAAGTTCACAAACAGTTCCCCTGTTTGTGGAGACCTGACCAACAGAGAGGCCTGCAGGCCAGCCCGGGCATCTTCCATCTACATGGGGAGAATGGAGGTGATTTAGACAAATTAGTGAGAACTGAAAAAGAAGCCTGCACTCTAAATATTCTATTAGCATGTTTAAAATGTTTTGTTATACATTATAGTTTATACTTATAAATATTTCCATGTCCAAATATTGTTTCTCTTCTCCCCTTGCCTTTTTCATCCAGCTGTGATGGTAGAGCATCTCATACTCCAACAGGATCCCTAATACCCTGTTGTAGTTCCTGATGATTCTCTTGGCCTCTGGTGTGGAAAGAGCTCCTGAATGCTATGGGGCGAAAACGGTTGTGTAGTTTATGTCCTCAGATGATAATGCAATAGGAAAGAAAACCGTCGATGTTCAATCTAGAAAGGTCGAAAGTGTGATTTTACCTGTTGAAAGAGATCCATTGGACCTTGGATCCTGCTGGAGAGCTGCCGAGTCCACATGATGCGGCCGGCCACTGGAGGCAAGTCGCGGCCAATGGGGGGGTCTTCTTTCTGCTTCGTGTATATATGGGAGACCATTTCAATGTCCCGGCCGTAGTTCTGCAGAATGTACTGATACTTTTCATCAATTCCGAGGTCTGGGATGCCCAGTCTGTTGAAAAGGTGTCCCAAAATACAGAAAATTGCATTTAGTCAGAACAAAAAAAGTCAAGCCCTGCTAGAAAAACTAAATAACTAAGATATTAAACAGGCAATGTCTAATAGGGTCCCCTAAATAAATGACTTTTTAGTTATATTAATAAGCTGGAAAAAACTCTCTCATGTTGACTTTCATAGCAGCATATAAATTATTGTGAATGTAATTTATAATTATTACCTGGTTATATAGAAAATTATGTTTTCTGAGATTGGAAGATGAATATGCATAATATTGTTTTAAGAATAGTTACCTTTCAAATGTCTTCAGCACATTTAGCGCTCTCTCTGTGTTTGGAATTTTTTCAAAAGTGCTATCCATGAAACTCTTCAGCTGGCTCTGGAAGACCAATATTACAATTATATTTACATCAGGTAATATAAATCAAATGTTGATTAAAAACCCAGCAAAAGGGCTCAAACTGGGCCATAGCTTCAGTAAAAAGAGACATTGTTCATTGTCTGACTTAAGCACTTGTGGCAGGAAAGTTTAACTTACATGAAGTCCAGAGGTACTTTTGCAGAATTCCTCATAGTCAACATCAAAGTCAGTTCTTCTCTGGTCAAGGAAGCTATAGTGTTTTTTTCTCATGCTCTGCACAATAGCCTGTCGCACACACAAGCACAGTGGTGGTTACACACAATTTTAAACATCTGATTAAACAGTTTAAAGCCTCTAAATAATTCTACATCGTTGCTCTGCTGCAGCAAAGCCTGAGCTGGAAAACTACAGGTTATATCCTACTAATGTTGTGGAGTGTATCTGGGAGTTAATCAATGTTTTTATAAAATAGCAAAGCACAAAACAAGTAGAAAACAATTCTGAAAATGTAATGCCAAATTGCAAGCTTACCATAACTAATGCATATTCTGCTAAGTAACCTCTCAGCTTTTTAAAACGGAGGGGCGCTCACATCTAATTCACCCTGTCTTTAGTTAATCTAACCATGAGCAGAATGACGATAACATGCAAAAGCTTTACTAATCAACACCAAACAACACAAATAAATGTGACTGATGACATGTTTTGAATTAGTTCTTTGTTTATGTTCCATGCAGTTAGTGTCGAAAAGCTTTGACGGTTGCACAGTGGTGAAATGTCTGGTCAGTGAATTTTACCAATGCGTCCTGAAAAATGAGTCGTGAGCTACAAGTTGAAGACTGTGATAATGACTTTACCTCCCATTTTCCCTGCATTTCTGCAGTCTGGATGACCCAGTGAAGCAGAAACAAAAAAATAGCTCACATCAGTGCACTCTAAAGGAAAAAAACACCGTAGAGCAATCAGACAATTGTTACGAGAAAAGTATACCCACTTGAAACGTGGTTGCTGTGGTCTCCAGTCCTTCTATCTTTGAGTCCTGCAGGACGGAATAGGTGGAAATGGTGCTCAACATTTCCAAGATCTTGCAGAGTCGTCGCTGGAATGTGTCAAACTTCCCAAAAATGTACATCTCGCTGAAGTCAAACTGTCTCTCCGAGGGAGTTTGTTCCAGCTTGGCCTTGGTTTGGTGGAAATATCGCTGGTACTCCTGGAGGATGCAGCTTAATGTAATAAAACTGGTCCCTCTTCACAATCACATTTGATGAGAAAGTGAATGCAGAAAAACAGATAATAAAAGTAGAACCCAGTACCTGGTTTAGGTGGATGGCAGCTTTGATTTTGTCCACTACAACTTGCTGAGGCTGCTCCCATATTGAATTACAGCCATTATTGGTGATGTATGCTTTGCAGGCTGTGATCATCTGATTTGTTACCTGAAGATTTTGATGGGTACGGAGAAATGCAGATATGGAAATTAGCATAAATGTCAAAATGTTAAAGGAGCACTTTGTTTTGAGTGCTGGAATACGATGCAAAACACATTCTGATATTTTTATGCTGTTCACATCTAATCATAAATCACAACTACAACCCACTATTTGTTCACAGGGATGTTAGTGAGGGTGTATTTAGAAATATTTTTATGCGCAACTTTTCTCCCAACAAACAGGAACGTTGACTCGTCAAAAAAACAAGAAAATCAGGGATTGAAAGGTTCAAATAAAGACAATATCCAAACTGAAGGTAAACATCTTTCCTGCATTATAATCTTTCTCTGTTGTTACACTGAGTGCAGCCACCCCACCTTTACAAAAAGTGATGTAATCTTTTCTGATGTATTGTAGTAGCGAGAAATACTGTGAATCATCCTAATGGCGTTGATCAGACCTGGGATTGCATCCACCATCAGCACCTTAGATGAAACAAAAATCATGGCTTTTGTTTGTTCAACACAATATTATTTCCTTAAAACATATTTTTAACAACTTAAGGATTGTTCCACTTGAATGTGGTAAATTTGGTGTGCTTGTAATTTAGAAGATCTCTCTTTTTTTTTTTTAAAGCGATGACAGTGTTTATCTTACGGGGTCGCTGTTGTAAAGAGGGTCACAAAACCTCTCCAGGCTGTAGAGGTACTTGACATTGTCTTTGGCCTCATTGGCTGCATCAGTAATCCTGGTGTCCAGTTCCTTCCATGTCTGGACAGAACAAACCCATACTGCTTTGAATTTAAGACCAAGTCCAAATCAGTTCATAATTCTCAAAATTTACATCAAAGACTTTAAAATGTGAAGAAAACAAGCCTGAACATCTGATCTACTAAAGAAGCAAAAAACAGCCTGGTCTGACCTTTATGACCTTGGATTTAGCCATCAGGAGGACACCCAATACAGCCCTGACATCAGGGCTCTTCAGCTGGTCCAGAAGATAGTTGAAGCGAGACATTCTTTTCTTCCAGTGGACCAGCTCAGCCCGAGGGCCGAGGTCATCGGCCTCCTTTCTCAGCTGGCCGCTCTCAGCTAGAACCTGAAGGAAAGAAGCAGGTTACTGTCTGTACACTGGCTGGTAGAAAACCTGCAAGCTTTCCTATGCCTTCCCTGAATTTCATTTTATTTAAGTTTGCAACACTGACCAATGGATCCATTCATTTTGAGTTTTGTGAAACAAATTCGATTCTGCACATTCAAAGGTACAATGTCAAGCAACTTGATATCAATTCAAGTTCAAAATCTCGCTGCTCCACATAACAATGAGGAGTACAAGTTTATAATAGGTTTCGGGCAAAACAGGTAACGCTACACGATTAACCTTAATTCCTTACCTGTTACGTAACAAATCTCACCTGTTCTATCTGTTTGACCCAGATTTTCATGGAAGCCTCTATCTTTTCTGTGGCCTCTGTGCTGTTTGCTGCTGCCATGTAGTCCGACGGGCCTTTAAGCACCCGCAGGTCAAATGTGTCACACTCTTTCAAGGTAACCTGGAGGAAAGTCAAGACACGGTTTGTTTTCGTTGCTGTGCCAATTTTATTTTTTATAGTGTATTATCCTGCGTGCGCATATAGATGAAAATGTTTTGGTCAAAATAGGAGGATGACAACTACTTTAAAGCTAACAGAAATAAGTGCTCACTGCTTTAATGAAACTATTACAAATAACATTCACTGATGTTCAAAAGGATAAATTCTACGAATCCAACTCATAATTTACAGTATTTCTCTGTTTTTCGATATACTGGCAAATGGTTAGTGCACAGACATTATAAAAACCCTTTTAGTTACTGATTATGTTGCTTTGATTTTCTTTCCTCGTTGGTAATTTTACTCCTGTTCTATATTAAGCACCTTTTCTTCCAGGCTCTCCTGTGCTCCCGCCAAAACGGACACAAAGTTTTCCAATGATGATATGAAGTCTTGTTTGACAGCCTGGGCCTGGGGACTGGCTACTTCCCCCCAGACATGGTTCATCTTGCTTAGAGTGGGGATGAAGATCTCAGAAAGCAGCTGTTCCACACCTTTTAGCAGACCACCCTCTGTTGCATCCAACATATTGAAGTTGACATCCTGCACAAAGGAGAAAACTAACACAGATACTAAATCCAAAAGCAGACCGTTACAATCATGACCCTGGTTGTCTGATACCAGAACTTCTATAAAGAGTGGGGCATTTGATTCCTGCACAATGAATAGATGCCACATCACTGATTCATTTAACTGAGTATTCCTCTTTCTTTCGTAAAAGAGGGTGGGTGGACTGGTGTGACAAACACGCACACTGACATGCACACAAGGAAAGAATGCACACACAAACACGCACTGACGTGCACACACACACTCACGTTGCTTTCTAGAAATGTCAAGAACATGCCCTGTTATCAGTGATGATTATTAGCTTTACTGGTGACAGCAGGTAATCAGAAAGAATCAATAGTAAGAGTTTGCCAAGGCATCAGAGTGCTCATGCCCAACGCATCACTGTCTCAGGAGGGAAAGAAGCGGTCACCCTGAAGGAAATCTTTTATCACAGAAATGGGCTCAAAGCAAAATAATCACCATTCAAAAAAAAACAAAAAAGCATTCGAAAAATGCAGCTTGAATTTCTTTCATATACCTGGCTGACTTCTATTCACCCTGAAACCCACATGTTCATTTTCAAACAGCACCGTGGAAAGTGACTCACTCTGTGGATGTTCTCAGAGGTTATTGTCTTAGACGCGTTGGCTCTGGTGAAGAAGACACACAGTCCAGTTAGCGCCACATCCCTCCCGTCTGTCACAAACACTTTAGACGTCTTGCTGCGAGCAGGCTGCTGGGCAACGAGCTGGGAGGGAGCAGAGGCTGCTGCTGAGACAAACGTTAGACAAAGACACATCACAAGGTAACCCAACTAGTTTTCTCCTGATACTGGGGCCTCTACACTCCAATTACTACTGATTTTAGACCACAAATATTAATTCATGTAGCGAATAACATCATCTTTTTGGTTTAAAAGTTCATATTTTCAATACCAGTTCATGATCAAGTTACCTTCTTCAACGGGCTCACTGTCCTGGTAGAAGAACATGAGGTGTGGAAAACCATCAGCTACAAAAAACTGCTCCATTCGGTCAATCTATGAAAAAAAACAAAAAACACAATCATAGTTATTCTGTTGAGTGCTTATCAACAGACACACACAACCTGACCATGAGAAAACTCGAAACTACTACAAATACCCTGTATTCTTTCTTTCCCTGTACTCTGACTTGGTCTTACATTAAAAATGGAAATGAAAAAATAATATATATTCATTTATTATGTCAAATTCTTCCATATCTGATTGCTCTGGGTTAGCCAGTTTCTACAAAACCAAAGACACAAACACATCTTTGTGAAAATGTGAAAATACAATATACCTGATTCCCCTCCAGTACAACATCTTCCACATCTGCTTTCTCCAGTCCCAGGCATGAAGCCACGACGCTGAGGATGTAGTCATGCCTTCCATCCAGCTGAGCCCGTTTGGCTTCACGTTCCTCTCTCAATTTTTGCTAAACAATATATTCAGACAATTTTAATTACTGCTGCAAGAACTGATGAGACAGATTAAGAATGGCATTGTGAATTTCCACAAATAAAGATGAATTAATTTAGGATGATTCCCATAAAAAAAAATGTACGAAGAATTTACACATGCATCAAATTCACAGCCTAGCTGAACTTTTCATATCGATGTATTGCAGGCACAGTTCAACAAATGTAAATTCTTGTTTGGTACCACACCATAATCTGTGTTTGACACACCATCAAATGACCAACCAGAATACAATCCATCCAAACATAGTTCACATACAAGAGGTTGTTATTATTGAATTGACTGAAGTGCTCCTGTGGTCGCCACTTGTTTTTTTTTCTCAGATGTATATTCTAGCTAAAGAAAACAGATGGGAATAACAGAAAAATGAAGAGCCTTCAGTAAACACATCCCCCTTCTGTCCTTTGTGTAACGCTCTACACAACAAACGGAAAATATCCAAATACAGACGTCAGTGTTCTGTCAAGACGTGTGTCTAAGCACCGATCCAAAGGGAGGGGGAAATATTATTTCTTTGAGAAGAATAGGCAGCTAAAAACTAGGCAGTTTACAGTTTGCATTTAGGGCGGTGGGATGAAAACATCAACCAAAGCGGGTTGCCTGGTTACACCTCAATAACACAGGAACAAGGTTAACCAATAAATTACATGAAACCTGGGTTTTCACGAGTGTGCCGGCTGCAGGGTCCATTTACATTCTCTCATTTAGTCTTCATTTAGTCTGTCTGGAATTGAAGCAGGGCATGATGGGAACAACTATTTCAGACTTGAAATACATTTTGCATTGACGTCACCATGGACAGGGTGTCTTTGAAAAGCCCCTCTTTTACACTAAAGCACAACAAATCCCAGCCACGTCAAAAATAAAGCACTTCAGCGTTCGTTTTATTGTACATCAAACTGTTTATGTAGCTATTAACAACAGAATGAAACTAACATTGTAAATGGCACATTCAGTGAAGTGTCTCCCTCGTCATGTTTTCCATTTTCTTTTTCTAATGTTTTCAAAATAAATAACTATTTTGCTAATATATAGCCTAATTCTATATGCAGAGTGAAGGAGGATGTGGAAAGAAAGTGGAGAATCGTGTGCAAGCAGGCTGGAACAGGTGGAGGAAAGTAACAGGAGTGCTCTGTGATAGGAGAGTGTCAGCGAGAATGAAGGGAAAGGTCTTGTTTTGGAGATAAGGTCAGAGAGACCAGTCTTTGACGTTTTGGACATGTCCAGAGGAGAGATAGGGACTATATCGGTAGAAGGATGTTGAGGATGGAACTGCCAGGGAACAGGGCTAGGGGTTGACCCAGGAGAAGATACATGGACGTAGTGAGCGACCAGGACATTTCACACCTTCTCTGTCTTTATTTCAAACCGTGTGAACAATCAACCCTAACCTTCAGCGCAAAGACAAACAATACAAGCACAAAGCAGGATGATGCAGATTATTCAAATAAACAGACTTAGACCACTGAATGCAAAACACAAACCCACTACAGCCAACAATAGCAGGCTCTAACAATGACAGGCAGACCTTCACACAGAGCCACCTCAGTACAAACAAATAGTCCCTAGACTAAAGTAACAGTGGCTTTAGAAATGAATGGGGAAAACAGCTAGGACAAAAGAAAGTGCAACAGGGCAGCTTGTCAAGCCTATAGTTTGATATTGTTTTGTATTATTCAAAAGAAGCTATTCAAAACCATTTCAGTGGCTCGTGTAACTCATTTGATCGTGAAACCCAAACCTCCAGAGGAACACAGATAACACACATATTCAAAGTCAACAATGTAGTTATAGGTAAAGTTTTCAAACTGGTGTCATTAATTGTCACATTACAGTTTTGCAAATGAAAGCTGCATCATGTGCAGAGAAAGGAAAGCGACCCCTCAAATGACATCACGGCAACAACAGAAGCAGTGCTGAAGTATTTCTCCTACCTGAATAACCCTGGAAAGTGTTTGCTTCCAGCGCTGCTTACTGAACACCTGCGACATGACAGCCTGTCCGACGCAAAGCCCGATAGCTACATGTAGACGAGGAAGCTGCACGCTCGCCACGGAAGAGGCAAGCCTCATCGAGGCGTCAGAGGTGAACGCTGGAGTCAGGTGAGCTAAAGCTATTCCATCTGAAGAGCAATGGTCCTCCATGTCAATAATGCACGGGTTTTCGCTGCCAGCTGTGGTTGTCGCCTAGACACCTCAAACAAACCGAAAGACGAGGGTGATAAACACAAATCCAACATGCCCTTCAGGATACACAGCATCAAAAATCATTTCATCTAACTTTGACACGTCTATTTTTGGTGCACAAATGAGCTGGTCTGTCTTTGTTTGTGCATAGGTTGCATTCCATCACTCTCTCCCTGTCTGCACCTCACAGAGCTCCTGCAATTAGCTTCATTCCCATCACCTGTGCTCCTGCCACCACCTGCACCTCATCAGCCCGGACACTACTTGAGCTCAGCTCAGTCACCGCACCCGTGCCAGGTTGTGAGTGATGCTGCCTGCTTTCCAGCCCTTCAGACCAGACCTCCCGTGCACCGACCCTCGCCTGCTTCCCGGATCCTGCCTCTTCGCCTGCCCCTTGTGTTTCGTCTACCGGACCTGCCTGATCACCCGGTGTCTGACCCTCACCTGCCCCTTGGACTCCCTCGTGCCTGCTCCCCCCCGGACCCGTCTGCCTGACCTGCCTGATCACCCGGTGTCTGACCCTCACCTGCCCCTAGGACTCCCTCGTGCCTGCTCCCCCCCGGACCCGTCTGCCTGACCTGCCTGTCCTACCCGCCAATAAAAGCTCTGTTCGCACCTTGCTCGTCTGCCTCGCGTTTGGGTCCTAGCCTGCCTTGGGCCCTGACAGATTCCATAGATTCAGACTATTGTTTTAAATATCTTTATAAATGGTTTTCCAAGAATTTCCTTTGATTTCCAGCCTTCCTGAGCATGTCCGCTGGAATCTTTGATCCGAGTGCATTAACTGTTTGTGAAAACACATTAACAATTAATCACATTGCTGTGAAGCCAAGTTGTCCGTAACCCCAGGCCTCCTGTGTCATCTTACCTTGTTTTGATAGTCTGCCTTGAGGTGCTGCATTGTCTACTCCACAGCCTTTCAGTCTGACACTTTTTTTCAGGACATTCCACAATCTTAATTGCCTTTGCTTTTCATGCCATTAGAGAATTATAGCTTCCAACAAACACAAGACAAAAAAAAGTGTCTTTGTTCCAGAGGTTTTTTTCTTCCTTGCCATGTGAGAAAATTTACTGCCCTGAAAGTATGACAGTGTTGCCCCTGAAAGGTGGCTGCTAACTCGATAATGTGGCGTCGGATGACCATTGTCTGCAAAGTAATCATCAAGGTTCTGCTCTCACCTTACACGCTACTACGATGAGATGGAGGGACAGTGTTTGGGTGAGTGGAAATGGCTTGCACATGTAGGAGTAGTGTGGTTGTGTACTGTTTTCAGATGTGAACTTAAACAAAACCAATTGAGACAGATGAAAGTTAAAGAAAAATATAATTAGCTATGTTACTTGTCATCTTCAATAAAGTTGCTATTTACTACCATATTGTATGCATTACTGTTGCATGCTAATGAGCTCATATCCGTCATGCTGTGACTGGACTGACACCAGAGTAATAATGTAATGGTGACATTTGACAGCCATTTATATTGAGGTGTAGGTCTTTTATTATGATCCAAAAATAGTGTAGTGTTCCAAGTGAAAGGTTTTCATATGAAAAGCTATTTATTAGTTCATTGAGATAATTCGGTGGCGTAGGTGCATGAACCTGACCTTAAAGTGGCCGTGTGTTCGATTCCCACTCACGTCTGTGTCCACCACCACAGTAAAATATAGGTACCACTTTCTCCAAAAGGATGTTTTGATACGAAAAAAGACTGTATCATCTTCATTTAGAAGCATCTGGGTCATCAATTTGATTGAGAATTTATTTTCTAAGCTGACCCGGTTTTGAGATACCATGAAATAGGAGAGTGACTGTAAATTATAAATGATAAGCAGGTGAGATCTGAAAGAGAAAGACTTTGAGTGAGACAGGGCGATGTCCACTGTTCTCCCAGAGAACGCTCACATGGAGACAGAGCCTAGCAGATCTGTTTAAAAAAGACACACGGTACGGTAGATCCGAAAACAATACGCCATGTAACAGCTCAGAGCGCTGCAATTTATCTTTTTATTCCTAATGGATTTTGTTTTGTTAAGTCTAATCATACCTTGGTGCAAAATTAAATCCAATAAATCATGATTGTTTCACATCACTATGCATCTACATGATCTATATTATCTTGAACCTGTTATGAGACTATAACAAGATAGAGCAAAGGAAGGCAAACATATGCTGTCTCATATTTTGCTGATCCAGAGAGGGCAGGATTATGTATGCAGTATTTATCTTAATGTGGTTTATGTTGTATAAAATTGTAATACCACAATGCAATTTACACAAATAATATATTTCTCCTTCAATAGGATGAGGGAGGTGGGGAGAGGGGAGTGTGGGTTTCTGCTGAGACTGCCGACCCACAACCCAGATGCAGGATAAGCGTGAGAAAATGAAGGAACAAATTATTGTTTTTTTCTCTCATTATGTGTGTGACTGTTTGTACACGGATGAAAAAATGAAGTGCTACATATTACTAAGAAAACATAACACGTCACAAAAAAACAAAACACCTTCATATAGGTTACTAAATTCCATTTTCATGCTGACCTTTAAAATATTAGTGAATCAGAGCTGATTTAATGAATCTGACACATACAGGTGAAGAAGCTGATATAGTGATAAAAAACATGTTCTTAATAATAAAACCATACAAGGGCTCCACAGAAATATTACACTGCCATCTGGTGAACGGAGTCTAGTATTACAACACAGTCCACTGCTCCAGTGATGCTTGGCTCCAGCTGAGAAACCAGTGAATGTAACACTGAAGAGGATTGAAAAGGACTCGAGGGGTTCTTGAGATGAGATTAAGTGCAGATTAATTCCATCACTTGTTTTTCTCACAACCGCAAAGGGAATTCTGACCGAGGCTTTCATCCCCTCCCTTTTAGCATCATTCCCTGAGCTAGCTGCACCATGCTGTACTACGACCAATGCAACAGCATTTTAAGGACGTTGCCACACTCTACATTGATTAGTATTTAGAAACTATTGTGCACCCATTGAATAGACTTAAATTTAGTTCCTTTCTCACTTTAAAATAAAGGCCAGGAACCACAGAACTATGCTAAATAATGAATATCAATCGATTAATAGTATAAATCCTGTTACCTAAAAGCAGGATCATAATCGCAGAGTTATTTCAAATCCACATGGACAAGAGTAGGATTATAACGTTTTAAACTTGGGACCAGCATTTCCTCAGGATGGAGGAACAAACACATGTTTGTGCAATTTCTCTTCTCAATAAAATAATTTTGACAATTATGAATGAAACTTTACTGCAACACATTTTTCTCAAGCAAAGTAGCCTGAATATTTAATTAACTGCAAGTGTAAGATATATAAAAGTGTTAATGAAAATCACCAAAAACTGCAAAAAAATCACATATTCTAACTATTCTAACACTTTTACACTTTATCATCAAATACAATGATTAAAATCATTTTAATTGAAGCCTGTTACCATAATACATTACTCTATTTAGGAATGAATGAAACATTCCACAAGTAGCATAACTTGTTTCATCTCGCTTTTCTAAAAGTTATGGAAAGACTTGGTTTAATGTCTCTCATTTTCTTTTCTGTGTAAGTGATTGCTGTTGAGGTATCCTTTAAGCAAACAAAGAAAAACAAACACAAGAGGGGACAAACACGACTTGCATACAGAGTGCTGTTTTTTTCTTTCTTTCATGTTTGACATGAACAAAAGGTTGTTTAAGATGTAAAATAGAGCAATTGGTTGAGATCAGTCAGTTTTGGTAACAGGGCTGTGAAACCCATACAAATATCTTCTGCTATGAAAACATGAAAATTTAATAGTTGCCTGAGATGGACCAATGCACAATTTGAATAGTAAACACAATATATTAGAGTCACTTTTTTTCATTCTATGAAAAGGGTAGGAACAAGCAAATGGCACCCTTTCGGAGCTCCATTTATGTGCTAGATTCAGGTAATCGGTATATGTTAATACTGCGGATCAAACCTGCGTCTCCTTGGCTGACTCCACCGGGACAGAGGGCTGGCTGGGTCTGCTCCTGGAGCCAACATTGGCTGTTCGAGAGCTGAAGGACATGGCACAAACGTTCCCTCACAGAAACATCTCCACTGCAACTAAACTGTAAATGTCCTGCTTCATCCCTGGTTGTTTATTTTGAGGCACAAAGTTCTGCCATGCGTTTACTTTGTAAGAGCACTGGGCCTCAACAACAGCACGTTTTGTGGTGCTTTATGTTTGTGGTTTCCAAGAGAACGAGAGCTGTGTCACATGTTCTTTCGTGGGCTGGTCCTTTCACAGAAACCTTTCAAAATAAATATAGACACAAGAGACAAGCCTGACGTCGATGTCGAAAATACGAAAAGAAAGAATAATGTTCAGCCAATTATTGTTTGTCAAGTCATTAGTACTTTTTTTTAATAGCGTGATTAAACATCTCAATCTCATTTAAAGTGTAATCATAGTTATTAAAACAATTTTGCTGCATCCAGAAATACATAATATTAAATACTTAATAAAAAAAAAAGTATCACAACAAATGTGTAAAATCAAATATTGCATTTTTTTTTATTATATTAAACATGTTATTTGCATGTTTACTTTCTAAAGTTACCAGCATGAAATATTGTACCGATTCTTTTGCATAATTCATATTATCCTACGTGTCTGGTTGAAATGTATAGACATTTATCGACTGTTGTAATGTCCCTGTTGTTTACCGAGTTGAATATGCACGCACGTTTTTCACACACTGGGATGCTCGCGTTTACCGACGCTTTGAATGCAGCATTGAGGTGAGAGGGCACGCAGTCGCTGTCGTTCCCAGAGACGTTAATATTGACAGCCACTAGATGGCGGCATCGTGCTACCCCCGTGAAGCGACGACTGCGCTCCGCCTGTGAGCGAGAACTGCGTTGGAAGAGTGGATAAATGACCTCATACTGTAGCATCATCTTCATCACGAGAAGATGAAGGCAAGCACTCCCCTTCGTTGTTATTTATCCGTATGAAATTCACTCGAGGCTCCCGTTTTGAACAAGTTGAAATCACCTTGTATAATGAAACACCAGAACCTAGTGATCGCAATCAAATATTAAAAGGTGCGAGAATTTAGCCTTTAAATGCGGGTTAAACGCGAGGCATTACTAATACTACGCGTAGCAGCTGTGAAGTAGTGTTTTTGGCATCTCCCGTAGCGTATTTTACATGCAGGCAGCCCCCCCCCCCCTGAGGAATGACTCCCACGTAGCCCGCATCAGCACCGCAGTGAGCGACGCTGGAGTTGTCGGCTCGTTATGGCGCACATTGAATTTGTGTGGCGCACAATGCACCAAATCCCCCCCCTCCAAAACGGAATCCCAGGATATCCCACCCCACCCACCGCTGGAAACGGAATACCCCTCCGCCCTCATCCCTCCACCCCTCCTCCTTTACCTCCGCCTTCTCTCACTATCTCCCCCATTCCTCCTCCTCCTCCTCCTCCTCCTCATCACGTCCCAACTCGGGAGCGCCGCCGATCGGTCGCTCGGATTTTCCCTTCTCGGCCAAAATGGAGGAGGAGGGCTCTCGCGTAATGAAGAAAACACCGGATCTGCTTCAATGAAAGGCGCAAGGATCATTTTCTGCTGATCGATTATTATTATTGCAACAGTAAACCCCATCGCGGATATCTGTCGATATTTCTGCAGGAGCGGCCAGAGCCATGAGCGCAGGAGAGGGACTGGATGAGGCTGCGAAGGACGCAGCAGACGTAGCGGCGTTTTTCAAATCCGGTAAGTCGTGAAGGGGCGAGCCCGGCTGTGGGAGAGCCGCATCGGAGCTGTTGTCAAAGAGGGTTTCACGGGCGAGCTGCGCGCTGCGAGGCGGAGGTGCCGGAGATGCGCGCAGCGCGCACTCAGTTACCACATTTCTGTCCAGTGACATGTCACACATCAGCATCCCGGTAAATGCGCGTTTGATTATTCGGCAGCCCCCCCCCCCCACACACACAGACACACACTTTGCGTTGACTGAGGGAGCTCCAAGGTGTGGATGGATAATACAGCCCTGGATGTCGGTTTTAAATCGAAATGTGGACTATCCTGATGAATCATCACTGAATTCAGGTCTCAGATGTAACACGCGGATAGAGGATGAGGCCATGGATGGATGGGCCATAGGTTCCGCTCTTCGCACTGGGCCTGTGTGACAGGATGGCATCACCCTAATGATGCCTAATCAATAAGAAAAGGCCTGGGTACCTTGTGTCCCAGCATCCAAAACAAAAACACCCTGGATGGATCCTCATGGGGTGAGCTGCTGCTGCTGCCTGGTATCAGCTGGAGAAACCCACAGGGGGACTTCTGCCATGTGCTTTATTCCCATAGTGTTGATGAGAACTGTTTAGTTGTCTAGGCAACGTGTCAGTCATGATTTGTGCTTTCTTGTTCTAATGGTAATGTTGTTGTTGTTGTTGTTGTTGTTGTTGTTTTTGCAACCTGGTTTGCTCACAAACTAACTTGAAACTGTAGGATATATATCCAAAAATAGAACGGCATCTCTTCCCATCACTTTGTTAATTCTTGCTCCTTCAATCATTGACAGGAGACAAACGATGAATGACAGGGCGATTGGATGTCATCTTTAATCCTACCAAACACCGATACTGCACATTACCCACAACCAACCCCCCCCCCCCCCCCCTAACTTTATGAAGCCACTCTTACGGCTGGCAGGGTCCGCGATCACAGCCTGTGGATGGAATAAAAGTGGAACGTCGGCAAAGATGCTGTAGTAGCGTCCCCGGTAGTAGCGGCTGTCCGTTCATTAGTCTTTCAGCTGTTTCTCTATGTGACACCTGGTGCCTTGGGGTCTGCTGCCCCCCCCCCCCCCATGGCACATGCACAGGGACACACAGCAGACACCATTCACACACGTCCACCTATGCATCGATTAACTCAGCTGACATCTGGCATGTGCACACACAAACATTTTACACGCTCCACATTATCTCATGATATCTCTTCTGCCAGAAACTCAGGAATCATATCGAAATGCATTGCGTGCGAATGCGACAGTCTCACGTCACCATTGGTTGGCTGGCTGCCTGTGCATTTTCCTATAGCTGCGTTGTATCAGGCTGGAAGGCTGGCTCACTGTGAGGTTGGATTGCTTGGATGTTTATGTAGCGGCACATGCAGTTCATACAGTATTCATGATGGAGGCAGAAATAGGTTACGGCCTCAGGAAATGTTTATATGGGACTATTATGAAGGGAAAGCATTGGGGGGGGGGGGGGGGATGTGTGTTGTTAAACTGAAGAAGAAGAAGAAGAAAAAGAATGTACTAACTACTGAGAGCCTATTATCAAATAGCTTCATGCCTCCAGCTCAGAGTAGAGCAGATTGTTTAAAAGAAGAAGTCTCGTTACCTTGTTTAATTGATGTGCTGCACTTTTGTGCTTCTCTAATGGCACACATTACCGAGCACATTGACGAGGAACGCCACTACATGTCAATGAGTTCATTCTGTTTAACATGCTTCCAAATGGCGTGCAGCCCTTCCTCCTCATCCTCAGCTCGTTGCTCCGCGTTCAGTTCATGCATTCAGTATCGACACAATGCTGGCAACACTATGTGGGCCATTGAGTCTGCTGCGTCTTGGTGTATTTGTCAATCACATTTCCGCATCTGCAGTTTGTCCTGACGTGGAATGTCAGGCATTCGTTTTCACTCAGGCTTTCATTGGATGCATCGCAATCGTCCCTTTCAGTTTAGCTGCTCAGGACCAGGAGTAAGGATCATCCGGCTTCCTGAAGCCGCTCCAGCAGGCTTCCTAATTGCTGCCAGCTTGTTGCATGTTGAAGTCTTGGCAAGCAGCTGCTCATCCTCGTTGATCTCAAGCGCTTTATTTCTGGGGCTGTGTGCATCTGTATGAGTGTGGTCTTTTTCCTGTTTTTTTTTGTGGGGTTCTGGGTACACTTTAGTGCCCTCGTTTTTCCACTGAAGGCTAGAATGTGGCAGATTCTACTGAACTAGAAGGACAGTGAGCGACTTGACCCCCAATCACAAAGGCTGACTTGTTGACTGTTTGTAGAGAATACTGGCATTTTACACAAAACACAAAGCATTTAAAGTTATGTTTTGTGATCACACACCAGTGTTTAATTTCACATTATTATTTCTGCCCTTGAAAATATTTGATGCGGATCTGCTCGATCATTTTCAGTGAGCAGATGGAGCTTCATCTCTTGAGTCCCACACTGATGCCGTGGATTGCAGCTCAGCTGCTGAGTCACTCTCCCAGGTTGCTCCTGGCGTGACTTAAAGTCCAATCCTGCAATTGTTGCACGCAGTTAAAGATGAGGATCTAATTCTGCTGCGTGCTCCAGCATTCTGAAGACACTTTTATGCCTAAACTGTTGTGTATCTCTCCAGCTTGTTAGCATATCAACCTTTTTTCTTTTTTTAAATGGAACACAGTGTCATTTGTTGTAGCTTTATAGCATGCTTAAAAATGACATAATCAGTTTACTGTTTGACCAATATCATCTGATCAGGCCTGTTTGTCTGGATGGTGCATTTGGGCTTTAATCAAACATTCAACATACTGCTGATTGCTGCAAGTCCAGGGCGGATCAATAACGTGCCCCCTGTTAATACCCAGCAGCACTGGAAATAACTTAGCTCAAGTATGTGGGGGATGCGTCAATGTTGCATGTCCTGGTTTAATCCACACAGTGGTTTTTCTGTCTCCTCATACATGTTAAGTGTTTTTATTATTGATTACATTTTACTGAGCGAATTGGCGTAGTTTGTTTTTAATGAAAAAACATTATTATGCATTATTAGATGATTTTGTGTATTTCTAAAAACATATGTTGTAATATTTTCCATATATATAAATATATATATATCTATATATATAGTTGTTCTGGTTGAGGACCCTGTTGAAAGTGAGCTGGATTGGTCCTGCTGCAGCAAAGCGTTTCCAAACCTTGGCACTTCCAACTCCATGTTTCACAACTGGTTTGAGGATTTTATGTATATTTTTTTTACTGCAAAGCTGTATTAGATTTATAACTAACAGTCCTCTGTTCTGGTGTTTAAATAATTACATTTCAGAATCTTCTGTCCAAAGAACATTATTCCCCAGGTCCTTGGCTTTGTTACCATTCACTCTGGAAAACTTCAGTCTGGCCTTCATAGTTCCCTTTGAGAGCACAGATTTCCTTCTTGCACACCTCCCAGGAAAGTTCAACTTGTGCTGATTGTAGAGGCAAGCACTTCCACATCAACAGTAGCAACATCCATGCAGCTGTAGGTCCCGTGATTATATTTTTAGCCCATTTGCCATTGTGTTGAACGTCCTCCATCTGCGGAACAGTGGAACTGCTGATTCCTTATTCTTTTTGATTGTATTGAAATCATTTTCTGGACTCATTAACAGCTACAATCTTCTTTCTCAGGCGCTCAGACAACTCTTTGATCTCACCATGGTGTTCCCTCACTTCAACAGTCAGAAGCACGCCTAACTAAACGTCTGGGATTTAAACAGGGCAAGCTCCTTCAAAATGCTGAATAACAATGTTCTAATCAACAATTAGACACAATGTTTGAACAACGTTCTCATCTAACCTTTTAATAGTTTAGTTCAATGAATTAATCCAAAGGGTGTCCTAATTTCTTGCACATCACTGGCTCTAGCAGAGTAAATAAAACCGTAAACAAGCAATGCAGAAATGATCTGCAGTCTAAAGCCAGACTGAGTTCAAGCCATTTCTGCTGGTAAAAGTGTCTTAATGGTTAAAAAGGCACTTTTTACTTTGATGACCTTATAGTTCAGTAAACTTTGGAATGCAGAGTTATGCCCTACTCATATTCGCAGACATGCATCAGATCTTTATCTTTGCAACTAGAGCATACAGGAGTCGGCGATTGTGCTTTGCTTTGCCAACTAAAAATAACGCAGGCATTATTGCTCATTTTGCCAGGGTATTAATTCCTAGATAGTCTCCTGAGTGATGTGTAATGGAGTTACCGGCCTGTGAAATGGCGTTATTGTACAGAACTGCACAGCGAAACCCAATTGGAATAAAAGCAAGCAGATGCACCTTATGCTGGAACAAGATTAAATAACCGTCCAAACAGCTATCCCTCAGTGGCAACTGAGCCAGTCATGAGACAGCGGTCATCAGTCATTGCACCCGTGGAGCGCAGGCTTTGGGTCGTGGCAGAGATATGTTGCATGCTGTGTGAAAACGCCTTCTATTTTATTAATTGCTGCGGGCTTTGAGGTATACGAGTGTGTACTCAGTCGGCTGTGTTAAAGTATAGATATGTTTTTATGCCAGGAGAAATGGGCTGTCGAATGAGTGATTACCTCTGGTTTGTCATTGCTCTGTTAAGAACTATTTGAAAGACTTGTTCTTCAAAGATAAATGCCCCTTTGCTTTTTTCTGTACATGCCCCTACCCAGGGCACCATACAGTATAGGGGTACCTTTGCATGTATCTCTGAATCGAACAGAAAGTAACTTTTCCTCACCACAAATAACAACTGGGCAGAATTAAGTACAATTTTAGACATGCTTTGTAAGAACCATAAAGGTGTGCATCTCCCAAATTGTTACCTTGCTTGTCTATTCTTTTATTTTAAATTTTTATGGAGAATAAATCTCTAATTTCAGAGTTTACATCAGAATAAATTATGTTTTTAGTAGTGAAGTCATATTTGACCTTGAAGACATGTTTTCTATTAATCTTTTTTTTTTACTGAGCTGAATGTCAAGAAGGAAAGAAGAAGAAGAATAGAAGGAATGCATGAATAGATACTTTTTGCTGCGTTTTTTTATTCATTTTATTCAGTGGCTTGTTATTTTGTACGGCCTTGCATTGAGCGTTTAAACAAAACAATGGCAGCGTCATTATGAAAAGCACAGTGAGCCATTTCCCTCTGTGCCCGAGCTGAACCTAGTGGCCAATCCAGTTTACAATGCGCGCCAAACCACTGGACGGTGATTCTTCACTTTAGCTTGCACAGTCATAGTCGATGAAAGCACAAATGCCTCTTGTTATTTTGCAAATTCATGCAGAAGTCTTATATCTAGGAGATGAGGTAACAGACTCCAACAGGTGTGCATCTTAGAGTGTAAAGTACAGGGAACATTACTGTCAGATAAGTTCTGAGAAGAGAAAGTCAAAGTAAAGAGTTGGGAAGTGAATGAAAGTACAAATGAAAAGATGGGATGATTCTGAAAGAGAGGACATGACAAACAATAATTCACTCAGCAAATTACAGAGCAGGGACTTGGGTGGAGCACATTCTGCAACATGTAGGCTACGCTGCGCTCCATGAGGTTTCATCCGGGGGCAGCCTAATTGGCAGTTGGTCAGAGTTACAGAGTATAAACTCAGATTGGCATTGCTTGCACTGCTAAATCATCCAGGCTTATGTGCAGCACAGTTGGCTCTTCTATCTAAAGAGAATAGAGGACAGTCTGAAAGACAGTAATCTGGAAGGATATTGTCAAACAGATTATTACAAATCGTGTTCATCGCTGCAGAGTTACACACCAGATCAGTTCAATTCAGGGTGGGTGGGTGGCAGTGGCACGACATGGTGAAGCTGTATAAAATGAAACATGCATCACGTGAACAGGTGCTTGCAATAATCCTCGTGAGGCAGCAGCGTATGCCAGCGCGATTCTTTTCAGAAGGGCAGCCAGGAGAAGTGAAGTGAAGACGAGCTTAGCCGCCCCCGGCTCTCATATCCCTGCTGTCCCTCTCTGAACTTCTGCCACTCCAGTGTCTCGCTGAAGAGTCATCCAGGAAGACAAATCATCTGTCTACTCAAATATAGGATACATGTCAGATCTTGGGACACATCTCCAACGGAATTTATGAATCCTACCATGGCAATGTGTAGTCTTTCACTGCATGATAAATGTTCTTGCCAAAATCTAATCACTTGTTTTCCATCTGAAGCGCTACATTTCAACAAAATGTAATTTAAACCTCCTCCAGCCTCCCTCCTTTGATGACTTTAATAAGATGTGAGTCCATCATAAATCAGCCATTACTCTGGAATTGATTGTGATGCCAAAATTGATGTCACTGGTCCGGGAGTGTGTCTCAGATCTAATGTTACATACTTAGAATACCAAACTCTAAAAGCGGTGTTCAGCATTTTCTCAATTCTACTTGAATTTTCTTTGCACTTTGTCTCTCTGAAGATGATGTCCTGGGCAGTAGAGACAGATATATTCTTACGAGGTGTCTTTAAAATGTGTATTTATCAGCTGGTTTGCAGTGTGTGTATGTGTGTGAGTGTGTTTACGACGCATGAGGATCCAGCGCTTTGATCTGCACAGATGTTTCGACTTAGATGTTGACTGTATGAGCTCTTGTACAGTATGTATAAAATGTGCACATGCATGTGCGCATACATACATACCGATGTATGTATGCGCACACATGCATGTGCATCTGCGCGGATCATGTCTAATAGTGTTTAATCTCAGTGAGGGACTACCCAGATCCTCAGATCAAAGAGCAGCTCCACAATCGCTTGCTCTGTCATTTGTAGTCTGTAATCACAAAGCTCTGTAAGACATGTTGCAGGTTGAGGCACCGATCTTGGGGGTCATAGAGCACTCCAGTCACTGTTTGGTCCCCCTACTCTACACTCTTTTGTTTCCTTCATTAGACTGCCATCTTCTAATATTTTTTTTTTATATCTCTGTTTTTGTTTTAGATTGCTCTCTTCCAAAATGTGAATCCAAATTGGATGGCCCAGGACAAACTTCAGGTATGTCTTTCTCATCACACAGTCATAATTCGAACTCTCCCTCCAGAGCAGAGACCGATGCATGCGTGTAATTTGTTCATTGCTCATGCTTAGCATCCCTGTCAATGTGTGTTTGGCCAGTAATGTCCATGCTTTATAAAGGCTTTTCACTTTCAGACTGCCTTTACCTGCGTCTTTATGTTTGGTCAGAGACTTACAGTTGCAGCAAGCAGGTCACCGTGAACGAGACACTGGCTCTTATAGACTCGATGTGTTAATGTGAAGAAGAGGGGGATATTGCTGAAACAATAATCACATAATGTAGCATTTCTGCTTTCAGTAAAATGTTGCATCAACAGTCCACCATGGCAGTGGGGTCTCATCCCTGATACCCCAGGACATACATACATGCATACATAAAATACAGTCATTCTTTCCAGGGTAAGGTGTTTTTTTTGGCTCAGTTACTGACCAAAAAAGATGATTCAAAATCAGAATTGTTCTGGTTGCTTGTCCATAAATTATTCAAAGAGCTGGAAGCATTTCCCCTGAAAGTATGATAAGTCACATAGCATACTGTTTCTAATATTGTTTTGTGGATGACATGTAACAAAATAATCAGATTATAATCATATATTCTATTCCCATGTGTCTGCACAGATTTGACTTCATGTTTCCCAAATGGGTCATTCAGGGATGAACAGTTTTATAGATTGTTTTTGGCTTTTCACTCCTACATGCCAGAGTTTGACCGTGTGTTAATGGGAAATGATTGGAAAATGGCTGGCAAATCCTACTTTTTGGCCTGTTGCCCAGAGACCCTTGAACTTCATTCCTCTGCTTAACTCACGAAATGTAAGCTGCAATCATTTGATCATTTGAGTTGTTCACACTGAATCAGAGGCAATCAGGTTGTGCTGTCCATTTATGCTGTCCATTTATTCTTTCTCTATTTTCAATTACTCCGAATAAAAATTGCTTACTGTAAAGTGTAAATGTAGCAAATTGTCCAAAGACGACTTCTTTTTTTTGCCGTGGTTAATGCTGTCGACTCACAGCAAGAAGGTACCTGGTTCGAATCCCATCTCTGCAGAGTTTGTATGTTCTCCTCGTGGGTTTTCTCCAGGTTCTCCAGTTTCCTCCCATCTCCAAAAACATGCAATTTAGGTGAATTTGATACCCCAAATTGTTCGTAATGTATGAGTGTGTGCGTGAATGGTTGTCTGTCTACCCCGCGATACACTGGCGACACATTCGGAGTGTACCCTGTGTCTACCCATATTAAACTGGGATATGCTCCCGCATCACCTGTGACCTGCAGAGTGGAAAAGCGGTCGAAAATTAATAAATCCGACATATTTACAAACAAGCATCCACAATTCATCTTTTTGCTCATATTCATTTTGGGTTGTTGGATCTCTGTGTTACGTTTCAGTCCATTAGTCATGATAAATAAGCATTCATTTGAAGTTGCACATAAATTAGTATAACAAAAACTGGATTAGCTATGGACATACATTCAGACTTGTTCTCTAATTTTATACAGTCCCTGTGCTTGAACGCAGAGAAAATGAGGTGGAAAAGCAGTCTGGATGGTTTACATAGAAAACGCTTAACCACAAAATCCCCAAAACACTGTTGGCCTGCATATTGATTTACACACTAAGTATTCTTAGGGTGAATAGTTGGACTGTTTCCCAGATATGCTCTAGTTCTAAGTCCATGATAATCTTCAACAGTAGCCAACTGCCTGTTCGGTCGGATCATGCTGATCTCTTTCTGCACCAATAATATTTAGCATGGTGAATTAGATGAAAACAATTTGTAGTCTCTGACTTGCATGCTAAAATTACATGAATTTGAAAATGGAGAAATAGTTGGGGGAGCTCTCCTCTCTTCTCCTCTCTTCTCCTCTCCTCTCCTCTCCTCTCCTCTCCTCTCCTCTCCTCTCCTCTCCTCTCCTCTCCTCTCCTCTCCTCTCCTGCACATGTTTCTGTGCAGTTAAATTTTCTCATCTCTATTCTTACTGACCTCACTGTTTCCTATTGAATTTGACTTTAAATGCTAACCATGCACTCCATGGCTAGACAAGCAAGCATGCACAAATTCACACAAACACACACAAAGCAGCAGCAGTACAGGAAGTGGTTTTCTTTGGAGTTGGATTTTCTTTTTCGTCTCTCCTGCAGAGGAAGTTGATGGCCTATCTGGTGGGTTTGTGGATGTCATCATGTGTGTTCAGTCTATTTCCTTATAGATCTCTTGTAACATTATTATTTTTGGCTCTTTTTTCATTACTTTGTCTGGTAATATTTCAGAAAATGGAAGTCCATCACAGTTTTCTCTTTAATTATAGCTTTGAGTTTTATTAACATTAACCAATAGTTGTTGACATAAAATTAGCTGGATGGGCACAACAATCCTGAGAACATTGTGGTGGATATAAAGAGTTTGCATAGAAGTCCAGGGTTCTTGTAGTCTAGCATTGTCTTATGGCGTGTCCATTTACAGAACTGCCTCTGATCATTGTCTTTTTTTGATATTCTTGTTTCTTTCCTTAATAGGTGTCATTCAAACATTTCATATCAGCTTTTATTACCAGTAGTTAAAACACTGTTTTTTATTACCACTTTCCTTTGGGTAAATCTGCTCACTACTCACTCACTCACTCACTCACTCACTCACTCACTCACTCATTTAGTCACTCACTCACATGCACACAATGGAAATGGATGTCCATTGGACACACTGCAGTGTCTTACACAGAGACAGCTGGACTCTGTACTGACTGTGCTTGAGTCATGGTTGTGTACCATTGTTTTCATCTGTGCATAGACTTGTGCACATAGAAGGATGCTTCCTGAAGTCTGTGTGCCTTTTGCTTCATTTGTGTCTATGTATGTGTGTGTATCTGCGCGAGTGTTTGTGCAGACAGCCCTAATTGGATCATGTGGTGCAACACTTGCTGTGTTGGTTTTCAGAAGAGCACAGCTTCCATCCTCCTGTCACAGGATATCAACGTAATGATATCTTTGGCCAAGCAATATGTCCTGTGCCGACACACAACTAGACAATCTAATCCCAAAAAGGATGAAGGAGGGCAACCTGAAAAGTTTATTTATTATTTTTGTACATATATACGTATTAAAACATACACATTGTCTTTACATTCTTACAGTAATGTAAATAAAGTGGAACCGGGTGTTTTATAGCCATTGTTTATTACTGAATCAAAAAACTGTTTACAGTTTGACTGAGGAAAACAAAACACCTTTGCAATGTTCCTAAATGCCATAATATTAAAAAAGGAGGTTAAAGAGGATGAAATACTTTTTTTGTACTATTGCAATGATACGAAATCATCAAATAAAAATACACAATGGTAAAGTGTGACCTACAATAAACATTTTCACAGAGAACGCAATCAGCTTCACCATTTAGATCCATAAATAGTCTGCACATTCATTATAAAGCTGCACCTGTTCTAATCGGCATTTTACTTTAAGTCAGGACAAGACTGTGTTCCTCTCCACTGCCATCAGATTCAGCGTCTTTTTTTCTGAACTCGAACTTGCCGGTAATAAAGTAATGCTCCCATTGAGTATTATACTGGAGTAGCATTTGGACACAATATAGGGGAGCAGCTCATTTTCAACATCCATCTTTTCATTTTTCTTTTCCCTCTTTCTCTCCCTATCCCTCTGTTCTTCCCTTATGTCTCTACACCTGCTCCCCTCGCATCATTCCCACATCATCTTCATCCTCGCTCTCTTTTCCTGGAGATCACGGATGCATAGAAAGCAAGGTTCCGCTCCATGTCCCATCCAATCGACATCAACCTCTCCCCCATACATTAGCCAATTGTTCGACAGATGTGACAAACAGAGGAGGAGCCACATATGAAGGGTAGGGTGTGTGTGTGTTGCGTGTGCTTGCTGGTTGTTGTAGACTCGAGGGACATAAAGGATGCTTGGCTGCTTCAGGGACATGGATTATCATCACAATGTCCTCTCCATCCGCACCCCTGGATGTTTTTGCAGTTTTTGACGGTTGTGCAGCTGCAGGAGTCATGCTAATTTTATTCAGATGACATTAGTCTTGACTTATTTTATTTTGCTAGTTCAAGAGAAGAACATGGTATGATGTTTGATCACATCATAGAATAGATAGATGTACAATATTGTTTTGTTTTTCTGCTAAAAATCCTATTGACAAACGTCTGATCCGTAGCAGCAGCGTGGCAGGAGGCTGCTGTGGTGACACTGCAAGCAAAAATATGTATTTATACAGGCAGGGATTACATTTTTCCACTAAATTTTCTTTTGCTTAATTAATACACTGTTTTATGTTGTAGCGGCGATATTGTCACTATTAGAATGTCAAGCATTGGCAAAAGGTGAAATATGCTTGAAGTAGCATTGAGGGTGGAGAGTAATGCAGGAGGTAAAGTCTGATACTTGAAACCTACACACGTAGAGAGGGAGGCTATAACACATTATCCTTTGGAGAAACTCTGGGATGGAACCCCTCCTGCTGCCCTGCTGCTTCTTTATTGGTCAGTTGGCTGATCCCAATGCAGAGAAAAGCTTAACATATGTCCATTCAAATCCTGTCTGCTGAACGATGTAAGTATCACATGCTTTGGAAGAGTTAATAATTTAACTGCGGATGGAAGTGGTGTGTGTGTGTGTGTGTGTGCGTGTGCTTGTGCGTGTGTGTGCACTGGGCTCTGCTCTGTCTTAGAGGCTACTTCTCAACAGCATCACAACTCTCTATTTACCCTCGCCGAAGGGGAGGCGAGGGTATTGCAATTGGGTCCGTTTGTCTGTTTGTCTGTTTGTCTGTCTGTTTGTTTGTTTGTCTGTCCGCGCGCATAACTCAAAAACTAGTAACCCAATTGACTTGAAATTTTTACACAAACAAGGTTCTGTCCGTGGCTCGGTCCTCCCCGAGAATGGCGTTGATCCGGATCTGGATCCAGATCCTAGAATTATTTTTACATCTGGAATCGTGCCTGTGCTGTAAACTGCCACTTTAAGAGGGAGGGAAACGAATGGCATGATGGGAAAAAGAGTCCAGAATGTGTCTTGTAGTACATTCCGGAACAGCAAGCTAGAGCAGGTTTGGCCCCTCTGATCCGGAAGCCCTGTTTTCTGTCTCACAAGATCGAATAGACTTTTGGAGGCGAGGGTCTGCGATCTCTGATTGTCGTTTTCTAGTTTACATCTGGAATTGTGCCTGTGCTGTAAACTGTCACTTTAAGAGGAAGGGACACGAATGGCATGATGGGAAAAATTGTCCAGAAGGAGTCTTGTAGTACGTTCCGGAGCAGCAAGCTAGAGCAGGTTTGGCCCCTCTGATTCGGAAGCCCTGTTTACTGTCTCACAATCTCTGATTGTCGTTTTCTAGTTAGATGTTGTTATCACCACATATTGAACTGTCTGCTTGTAAAAACAGACCTTCTGGAAATTAAGACCAGCCGCAAAATCAAATTAGTTTTTTCTGTTTAGTGTTTGATATCAGATTAAGTTTCTTCATAAGTTGTGTTTTTTTCCCTAAACACACATCTTCTTGTTATTTCTTACAATGTGCTTCATGATGCTCTTTTTGCTCACTTTACAAACAACAGCTTTGCTCGGCGTGTGGAGGGGGGGAGTGTGTAGCGGCGTATTTGCAGGACGGCCACGCTGCTAAATGTTCCCTCAGACACCCGGCGATGGCGTTCTCGATGCTTTAACCAATTTTGAACATCAATTTTCCTGATTGATGTCTGTGGTGATCCCTACTGTGTAAAACAAAGAGTGCACAGAGTTTGTATGCAAGCCTCACCCTTTCTCTCGTTCTCTCCCTCCTCAGAATATTATAGTCACTCTGTGATTATGTGTTAGCATTATATTGTCTGTAATTGTTTGTGTTTGCCACATAAGAATCCTGCATATCAAAACAGACTATGGTTGTGTATGTATATTATCCTATCTATATGGAGTCTGGGTGGAGTGCATGCGGTTCTGTTTTCTTTGTGTGGATTTCAGGCCTCAGGCTCATAAAGAGACCTACAATTAAAGGGTTTAAAGAGTGCATCCTAAATTTGGAGCAGACTCTTATGTTATTTTTTCTCTATCCTGTCTCTATCTCTCTTTTTCTCACCTAACTCTGCTCCCCTGGCTCCCCATCCTCAGCTTTCCTCCTGTCTTTTCAGAGGGTGTTGAGAAGCTGAGACACACAGAGGCCTTGAGAACATGCAAATGTATCTAAATGAAATTCGATAAATTATCTAAATCTAGATCAATTTGTGTGTAAATTAGGCTCCCTTTCATCTGGTTCATTCATCAGATTTTGTTTCAAATCGTGTTCTGTTGATTTTAATGTATTTCTTATTTTGATAATTGAACTTTTTTATCAGATATGCAACAGCAATGGCTGTTAATAGGGACAACAAGGTTTGGGTGGACAGAAAACATGCAACTCATTCTGGAAACTCCACCAGGGTGTACATGCATGTGCAAACCCATGCATGTAAGATTCCATCTGATAGTCTGGCAGCTTATGTTTGCACAGGCCAGTAGTTTTCAGGGCTGCAATAACAGTGGATATCCTCGGGACTCACCAGCCACCTCCTGGATATGGAGGCGCAGGTCTCTGTCTGTGTGAGCCACCATTGTTTCATCCGCTCTTTGTTGAGGACAACTCTCGTGAAAATGTATTCACAGAGAGGAGAGGAGGCTAGGATTGGGAATGATTGGAGAGAAACGGCCAGGCAGGGAAAGGAATGGTCAAAATAATTAGAATGAAGAAGACAAAGCGGGAGAATGTTAACAAGGAAAGAGGAAGGATGATGGCAAAATGAAATGGAGTTGAAGGAAGAGGCAAAAAACAATGCACACACGTAAAACAATTTACACATTTATAGAACTACTGAAGTGTGTGTGTGTGTGTGTGTGTGTTCCTCTGGGAACTGGCTTTGACTGCTCAACTTAAAAACAGGAACTCTGTACTCCATGTTATCCCTGTAGGTGCGTACACACACACACACACACACACACAAAGGATCAGATCAATTTATTAAATGTAGACAGTGTCGGCTGATGGTTAGCTATGACCTCTTGATTAGCTGATTTAATGTAAAGACTATTTTACCAATTACCGGTATGCTAAAGATTTGTTTCACTAATTATTATAACAGTTAATTTGCCCACAACAGCTTAAATATCAACAAGTCTTATTATAATTGTAGTATTTGATTCAGTCATCTAATCGTAACGGTCCACATTATCGCTGCGTTATGATATTATTAATAAATTAAATACTATCAAAGACTATTGGTCGGCTCTAAATGGATTGCAGGATTGCATTCATTAAATTATTGCATAGCAAACATTTTCCTGAACTGGAGAATCAATATTTCTACTCTCTTTGCCTCTTTTTTCAACAGTCTGTTATGTGACTTCACGTCTTTTCAGTCTGGCTCTCATTTGTCAGAATGTTAAATGGAATTTTTTGTTTCTCTTGTTTTTGTGTTTTGTTTTTCCGCTTCCTTTCTCAGCCGAGTTCAGTCGAGACCGGAAGTTCCTTGTGGCATGAAGAGCTGTTTGTTGGCTTGCTTAGAGTTTTTGTGTGATGAGCCGGTTTTCTGCACCAAATTGCCTCTGCAGGCTGGGCTTTGGGTATGCAGACAAACCAAAATTGAATTTTTCCACCAATTACCTATTTTTTGTGAGAAAAATGTCTACTTTCCAAATAAGGTTACTTCTGGTTCCCATTGAAGGTTTTCTGTTTTAACGAGGGCTGCAGCTATCGATTGTTTAAGTAATCAATTAATCTATCAATTCATTCATTTGATTGATGATGATGACTATATTTATTAGATAGAATGTTAGAGTACAAGTACAGTCACACAGTAGCATGTAGTACAGTACAAATAAAGTCAAACAACCTGTCTAAGAGGAGCATTTCAAAAAAGCCCTTGCGGTCTTGTTTCCGTTGAAAGTCCTTCGTACATAAATCATCGACAATCATTGACAATTAATCAAGTAACTGGATAAAAATACATTTAAGTGTTTCCGAATATTTTATAGAGGTTAAATGCTTAATGTTATTGCAAATGTTAATGCTTGCAATAACGTTTATTTTAAACTGCACACTCATTAGCATTAAGATTTCACAAGAGCATTCAATGCAAATACAAGTAAATAAATACCTGACTGAAGCCTCACACTGTATAAAAGATAAATATATAGACAAAATATAATTATTCAAGTTCTGTATCGAGTATGGCAATGCATTATCAAACAACCATCAATAGTTTATGGGTGATTTTAATACGCAACACTAATTAAACGAATCCTCGAGGCAACATAATTTAATTCAAAGCTTTGTTCTAATTGAACTACATTTAATCGATAAATCGTTGCGGCCCTAGTTTCAACCATTGCATTTTGAGATGCAAAGCTTCTTGCCTTGACTTCTGCGCCCTACTTCTTCTCGAATGTCAGTGAAAATATCACGATGAGTGGCTCCCTGTCACAAATACCTTGTTTCACAAGCAGCCAGCTCAATGTCTCGGTGTGGTACATAAAGAACGATTTCCATCAATTGACATTGTCGTCTCCTTTTTGAAACACTTCTGGGCATAAGTCAAGCATGACATTGCTTTGAGTCTTTTGTTGTTTGTCTCTGTAGTGCTTTATGTGCAAAACTGAAAGCACTAAAAGCAGGAGGACATAAACACATCTTCCCTCTTCCGCTCGTACTTTATTTCCATTTGTTTGACCTCGACTCCCATCTGCTCTGGACCACAACTGTCTAAAATAAAAGATAGCTGACACATGTTGTCATCTGAAACGCGATGCCTCCCTTTTCTTCCTTTCCTCTTTTCTCTGGAGGCCGTTACTAACCCATTGGACCCCTCTCTGCATCTGACTTGACAAGTTTCATTGGGTCGCGTTGTTTTATTGGCCCGGTTTTGCTGCATGCTGTTACACTGAAAGCCTGGTTTAGATGGAGGAAGCTGATGAACTGCGCTCCCCGAGCCGTACAAAGCAGTCTTCTCTCCACTTCACTGATGTGTCGATGCAGCTCAGCCGACCGCACCAATGAGGTTGCACCGTTTACTGCTGTGGGCCGACAGATGCTGAAAGGGGCTTTCATGCGTCTTTACAGTGGGCACCCTTCTCACAGCCGCCACTTCTCTTGTGGTCTGTTTTTACTGTCTGCTGCAGTAGCAGTGCAACATGCAACAGTAAAACAGAGATGGGCTTAGTGTGGAGACAAGGGAAATGAAACATGCATAGGTAATAAAGTTCATTTCATCGTGTCTCTATGTGCTTATCTAAAGGGTAGAAGTTATTATAACAAGTTATGTTACAAAGAAATTGAAGGAGGCACCTAGTGCTGCGAGCCTATAAGCCACTGCGCACACTCTCATCTGTTTACAGTTGACGTATGCCTCGTTCTCAGAGGTGACAATCCCCCTCAGTTATTTATTCCAACAGGATCAGTCGGATATGTGACCTGGCCTCGCTCACCAGCAGACACGAGGCGGCTTTCAGCTCTGACACACACTGCGACAAGACATGAAGCAGTGGCCTCTTCTCGAATAATAACGTTGTGGAAACAGACGAAGCATTTGACGCCTCCGTCTTTTGGATCGAGTGACCACCTCCCACCAAGGGAAACTCCTTTGTGTCGCAGCAGTTGTCTTTGGATTGTTATTGGTGACGCACAACATGGCTGCTCTTTCCTTGCTGTTCCGTCTCCACTACATGGGCTTTTTCAGGGCCAGGAGATTTTGGCTGACTTTGGAATCATGTCTGACTGCTAAGAAAGTTGGTATGTGATCCCAGACAGTATTTTGCATGGCTAACCCTGCAGAAATATCCATACAGATGTGTGTTTGTTTGGATTTTTTGTTTTTTTCACTGCACATATTGTATTGAATTTCCATGTCAACTCTAAGACAGAAAATAAGCTAAAATTCACTCAAGGACCAGGCACCAGATTTAAAGTGGCTATGAATGAACACAGGCGTCCTTTATATGCACACAAAACACTGCTAATTTAATCTCAAGAAGGACAAGCACAGTTGAAGATTGTTGAAATGTTTTCAAGGTTTGCAGAGTTCAAGATAAAGAGTCAATCCTAGACTTTAAACACATGCTTGGAAGTGAATGAGCTGATTGTTAGAGTGTCTCCTACATGTCACTTATTGTTGTTTGATATTCTTTTTACATCAAGTCCTTGTTTTTTAAGCATTCATTCATTCATTTGTTCATTTTCTTCCTGTTTTCCACATTGCGGGTCACAGGAGTTTCTGGAGCCTATCCAAGCTTGCTAAGGCGGGATGTGCACCCCGAAACCGTTACCAGCGCATCGCTGGGCCACACAAGTAGACAGACAACTATTCACGCACACACTCATATACTACGGACAATAAAATGATGAACTTTTATTATTTGCATTAAGGTTCCTTAATGTAAAAACGAAGAAGTCACCAACAGAGTGTAAGTATTGAACAGAAAATAATACAATCAGTCTTTATCGAGGGCTGTTTCACCTCCAAATCCACCTCGGCCACTGTTAGTTAGCCAGCCTCAGTTAAATGCAAAACAGCACTTGTTACTAAATCCTCATTTGGGGAGGGGTTACTGACGTGGGGTGGGGGGCTTGGGGGCAGAAAGGAGTTGGCATTGCCTTTGGCTTCTTGCAACTCATTTGGTTGTCAGGCTTTCACTGTTGATACTGTTAGAAAGCTAGAACTGGTCGGTGGACCTGCGAGGGGTCTGCTGCAGGCTGTGATTGGTACGGCTCAGAGCCATTGGTTGACCATGGCAGTGCTGGATAACCACAGCTGGCAGTATGCCCAGGCTGGGAAAACCCTGATCAGGCTCTCAGGTAAAAAATTCTTTATTTTCTCATCTCATCTTTCAGATTCTTGTTTCTTCTCATATCGTACAGCATCGCCTCATGAACACCAACCTGCTTCTTAAAGCATGGCCCTATTGGATTTTAAGTGGTGTAGAAAATGGCTTTAAGACTCCAAATATAAACTAAACATAATAACCTTGACCCCCATAACATTGAAAAATATAATAGTGGCATCTTCCTCTCCTTCCTGTCGTGCCTTGATTCACTGAGTCACGTTAAAGGGAAAAAAAACTCTTTATAATGCAAATTAGAGAAATCTCCATTTTGTTAGCTGAAGCGTTTGGGAAGAAAGAGAATCGCCACTCAAATAAAACAAATTACACAGACTGCTAAACTTCACAGTATTTTCACCATCGAGGGAGCTAGTGTATGAGCATTATATGTCAAGCATTTAGACATTATTAGAATGTATAGTATGTATGCTATACAACTTATTATACAGTATGACAGTCTTGGATTCAACAAACAAAATGAAGCTGCAGCCAGTAATGGATGAGAATAAAGCTCATCTTGGAATGGAAGTAAATGATTGGATGGCTGGGTATGGATTTGTTCTTGCTGTTTCCTGAATACACTGATGTATGGAGGACAGATGGAGAGAACAAGTTCTACTTTAGAAATGTCTGGTGCAATGCAGCTGCATCGCAGAAGCACCCAAGAGGACAACGTAGCAGGAACGCCCGCGAACAATGTGTGAACCAGGGAAGGATCTTTGCATCTGTTAAGCTGCTGTGAAGCTTTAATAATTTAACTTTTGGGGTCATTTTGTTTAAGTTTTGGGCATTTTGTATTGTTTTTTTGCCAGTCAGGCTGCGGATGCCTCGCTGTAACATTTCATTTACATTTATCTGTTGTTTGTGACATACCGTGTGTTATTCTGAAAACTATTATCTGTGCTGTTGTAATTAATGAGATTTATGGCGAGCTAAACCATTAATATCTCTATAAATGTCGAGACATAAAGCTAGTTTCTGTCTTTGTGCAGCCTTCTTAGTTTTTTTTTTTATAATTTAGGAGGACCTCCAGGATTTGAAGCATGCGATTGTCTTTTACTTAACTACTCCTGGAACCTTTTGTCCTGTTTTCGCTGGTATGTGGGTCGTTGTCCTCGGTTTCTGCTGTGCTACATAGACTCAAAACTGTTTTAGTAACTGTAGGATATAAATAGATAAACAGGAAAGTAAGTTGGACACACTGTACAGCATGTTTTCTAGAGCTTGAAGCTCCATTCTGGCTTGGACAGTTTGTAGATCCGCACACAGATATGCCTGCTAACCAGGCCAGGACAGCTGGCCTAAGCCTTGGGATCAGGTCAGTCCATAATGTTGGACCTGGCTCCAAACGTCCCCATCAGGTCACAAGGAGACAGCAGCGTTTTTCTTCTGTAAGAATTGCATTCCACCCCCTTCTGAGATGTAGAGCTCTGAGGCGTAATGAATGCAGATGTCTGAACAGATGAGTGCTGTGAGGCGATAAGGAGAAGTAAGTACTGCTATATTTCAGGAGAATACTGCAGACTGAAATGACAAGGCATGCTGAGGAATTATTTATCAGGGAAATGACAAAGCTGAATTTACAATAAGACCTGGCGCACAACCTGCCGTCCTGGGTCCAAGTTGCTGTTTCTGCTGATGTTTGCGTTTTCTCTCTCGCGAAATGACTTTTATAGTAAAATCAATGGAAATGTTCTTTGTCAGATCCTGTAAACGCAGAAGTCGTAATTCACAAGGCGGCCCCTTTCTACGGAATGAATATATCTCATCGAGTAGGAGATGACACATCATTCTTTGGTGCAGACTGAAAACAGACTGCATGCAGGTGCCTCAGATGTGCCGTGACCCTTCGGTTTCAATGCTGGATGTATTCAGTATTGGAGCTGTGTCAAGTTCGTAATGAAACCCACTGGCGTCGCCGTGTCCAATCAAAGAGCTGCTTCTTCATTCCTCGCTGACACTGACAAATGCTCAATACGGCTTGTCGAAATTGCTGCCTTGGTTTAACGTTGGCCCCGTTTGCTGTGTTGCAGTGTGTGAACACACGACTGCAACACAGAAAAGAGAAGAATGGAAAAGGCGACATGAACAGTGACACTGGGGGGTTGCCAATAGTGAGTTCCAGGAGTGAACTAAATATGTTCAAAGCCACTAGAGTCAACAGAGGGAGGCGAGAGGTTGGTAGAATGTCACATCAGAGAGGAGCAGCAAAAACAGGGTAAAGAGTTGTGAAGTGTACGTGGAGGTGAGGTTGTTGTTATCCATGCTCACTGATGCGTGAAAGCAATGGAAAGAAACACACGTAGTGCGGGAGTAACACACGCAGTACTTATATTCCATCAAGGTGTACAACTGTGTGTAAAAGATCACAAATGAAATAACTACACACAGTTACACACATTTTCTTATTTGTCTGCAGGTTGTGTTTTTGTTTGTGCATAAATATACTTTTTAAGTGCATTATTATTATTGCTGCTTTTACTACACATGGATGTTTCAGCACTGGAAGTATAATTTTAGAAATGTCTGTGGTGTCATGTGCAGCTGCAGTATTGCGAAAGCACACTGCCTCATTATATACCATCCAAAATGCTTTCATTGGGTATTTTACTGGTCTCACAACCCCCCCACCCATACACACACTCACTCGCTCCCTGACTTGCATAAACCTGCCGACCGTTGTTTATCTAAGTGTATATTTATGTGTTGTTCTGAATGGTGTGAATATGATTTACAGAGCATTTGTTCTCACATGTTCTTAAAACCTAATGGACAGTGACAATTTACACGTGCTTTGTTGAAGCCTTAAAGGTGGGGTTTACATAATTGACTTCTAAAATTGCTTATTTATGCATTTTGAGACTAATTCAAATTTAGGAGGTTGCTGGGAAATCCTGCGTTTACAAATTGTTTTTAAAATACAGTAATAAACAAATTAATTAATATTCTGTAACATAAAAATATGTTAAGGAACTGTACAGTTGAACACAGTAAATGTACAACAGAAGGCTTTACAGTGAGACTCCAATCCTTACCTGTGCAGAAGTCACAAGGCAACTAATATAATATTAATATAATGTATTATTCATATAGTCATTCTTCATCAGTCCTGGCTTCTGGCGTGCTGATCAAACAAAATACACTATGTGAATAATAAAGATAATGAAGATATGTGCTTATTTCTGTCAATTTTGTAATCATTGCCAAACATTTCACAATTTTAAATATCATCATATTTTAGAATTTTTAACTTTATCATTAGTCTGATTCCATATCATGCCATAACTTGGCTTAAAGTTGTTGCAGGGGGAAACAGGTCACATTTTTTCAAGTGGTGGAACAGTAAAACGTTTGTCTGAAGGCGCCACAAAGCAGGACAGATCAGATTTAATTCATTTCCGGACCTGTACCGTTTTCTGTCCCATCTCTTCTCGTCTGTTATGACGGCTATCTGTCATTCCGTTCTTTGCTCCAAGGGTTATATCCAGGTCGAGAGGTTGTGGTGGGAGCGACGTGTTATTTTTACTGTAAGCCACGCTTGAACAACAGTATGAGTAACCCGATGAAAGCTGAGCTCACCACGGCCTCCAGGCCCCCCGCCAGCTCCGGCTGAAGGTCACAGCACTGGAGCAGAGGTTGCTCGACGTGGCTTTGAGAGACTTAGAGAGACGATGTGTCTCAGTAAAAGATAGGATGATAAATACAGGGAGCTGCAGATCAAGGTGGAACTCAGGTAAGAGGCGGAACAAGAGAACAATAGAGCTACGACTGTCCCAGCCTTCTCCACTTCACCCTGTCCTTTGCATCGTCCTCTCCAACACCAGCCACTCTCATGTCGATTAATCCATTGATTAATTCATTTGATTAATCGAGTAATCGGATAAAAAATACATTAATGTGTTTCAGAATATTTGTAAGAGGTCTAAAACAAACAAATGTTAATGCTTGCAATAACAGTTATTTTAAACTGCACACTCATTAGCAGTAAGATTGCGTCCAATGCAAATAAATAAGATACCTGAGTGAAGCCTTACACTGTATAAAAGTAAATTGATAAATCAAATATAATGATATAAGAATACGTTCTGTATCAAGTATGGCAATGCATTATCAAACAACCATTGGCATTCATTTGCCATATTTTATATCTACTGCCTTTTGCCAAAAAACAAAACGAAAAAATCAGGCTCAGTCCAAAACAGGACATTCACTTCTTAATACTAAAATCTGCCTCGACTAAAATACAGTCAGACTGGTTAGACTCCAGCACATCAATGACTGAAAACAGTCTGGCCCCACATTTGTCTGCTTTTCTGCTTCACATGCTGACCCGGTCCAAATTAGGCCAAACTAGTAAGCCAAACCAGACTGAGCAGCGTGACGAACGACTCCCAGTCTTCTCGATGCAGTCTAGCTCACAGAAATAGTTCGTCACAGTCGCTTGCACCGTAAATGTTAAGGCATAAATAAGATACTAAATTATTGTGGCTTACATTTAGGCATAAATAAATAATATGGAGAATACATTTGTTTGATCTGCACTGTGAGATTTTGGAGATTGGTCAAGTTCACATGCGGTATGAGACGCATTTCATAGTAATTACTGCTCTGAATCTTTGGATCCTTCCACACTGGCCACAGGAATGAGAGTTATTAATCCGCGATGAAGCGGTCACCACTGCAATCAGGGGCAAATGTAGTTTTTCTACAGTCTTACGCTGTCGTCCTGATTTGCTCTGGTGTTGTACAAGCATTGCCTGACTTGTAATTGCTCAAAATGTGGGATTATGAAGTCATGAGCGAGAGGATTGGCATCATGTGGTGTGCCAGGCTGCAGAGGTGCCCTGTGTCCAGTCTAGCCTGTGGTCCGATGACTTGGAAGCAACATGACCGACTGGAAAAGTCCTCTGTTGACGTCTGTTCATGTCCTGTGGACAGATGGCACAAATTATGCCGTTTTGGTCTATATGGGATAATGAGTTGTGGTTATCATGCTTGTAGGTAAATAACTTGTTTGTGTTTATTTCCGTGTATCTTCCAATTTTGGTCAGAGGTTTGTGCACCATTCTCATTTAAATTTTGTTCATTTCTTGCCTCTCATTAAAACCTAGAAACAGGTTTAAAACCCAGATTGAGTCCGAAAGGAGGGAAGTTGCGTTCAGTGTGTGGCGTGGAGAACTGGTTAAAGGCAATGGCACGATCTGTTCTCCAGGATTCAGATCCAGATGTGAGCCTTTCTCGCCTGGAGTTAGGAGGGCGAAAGGAAGCGGATTGGCACACTTTCTGCGTGCTGCCTCAGCGGCACAGCAATGTGAATTTAAGGATAAAAGCTGCAATCTTTGTGGGCAGACAAGAAGGAGGCTTGAGCAGAGTTATTTTATTTAGATGCTAGATGTGTGTTCGATTTCTGAATTCATGCAGAGCGGAAGGTGGGAGAATGCACTTTGTATGCATTCTTCTAGCTGTAACTGAAATGCTCACAGTGATGAGTGGGCTCTGTCGTTCTGTGTCTTCGTGTTAAGCTTAAACTAAGATTGTGTAACTTCCCCTGCATGCGGTTGTGTTTCAGTTACTTGATGTTTGAGATGTACAGTCTGTTCAAAAACACACAATCAGACAAGTTGCTGCCATCATTGAGCAAAATAAGTCTATATATCAGCACAAATTTGGGGAAACTGCTGTCACAATATTGATAGCAAGCGTCCATGAATTACAGCATTCTTGCACTTTTATATAAATCTGTGCCCAAAGTGCTTTACAAAGCCTCGCATTCACCCATTCAGACTCCAGTGGGCGACTGTTGCCCTGCAGAGCGCTGCCAGGCCCACTGGGAGCGATTTGGGGTTCAGTGTCTTGCCCGAGGAAACTTCGACATGTGGACCGTCAGAGCCGGGATTCAAACCGCAGAGCTATCGGCCACTGGACAACTCAGCTCTGCAAACTGAGCCATAGCCGCTCAATCCCAAGGGTGTAGGGCTATGTACTTGTGTACAATGGTTACGTCTTTTTCTTTTTTCCTGGTAATGTTACAAAGATTTATGGATACAAATACGTTTACTTGATCATCTTTTTTGTGCAGAATTCCATTGCTTTGAGCAGACTGCCATCCTGCTTATTTATTAAATGTAAAAAGATGCTCTCTAAAGACAAATCACCATCTGTCTAAATAAGTACCAGCATGATAAATAGTTCCACTCTCACACTTTAAAATGCATACTGTATCTTTTTTATTATTGTATACCATGCATTTGTCAGCACACTTTAAATAATGTGGTGTCATTGCAGCTGTGATGAATGAATACCCGAGATGTTTCTATTATTTGATCTGCTAAGGGGAGCAGAAGGGAGCATTGTTTTGTGTACCACCTCTTTATTTGTTTATTTCTTTGTGCAGGATTTGATCTCTATTAAAGTCTCATTAATGGCTTTCTGAAAAATGATAGATCCAGGATGCTTTTTCTTATAAGGTTGTTTCAGTTAGTGTTTATGGAATTAAAACCATTGTTAAACTAGAAAAACACTTAGCGAGCACAGACCTCCGCCAAACAGCTCATTCTCCTTGTGACTGGATTTACACCGTCCACATGGTGATCTGAATCATCATCAAAAGATTCTAAATTATTCCTGGTATCTTTATACACCAACAATGAAAAGTAAAAGTGAATCGGAGTTGATTGTTAACTGATTTTTGACAGACACTATGTGCTGCGTCTCATTTTCACAGGGCACTGAGTGCAGGCTGACAGTGAAATGGATTGCTCTCATTATGAGTGTGTTATGAACAAGCAGTGTGTGACTTGTAAATGAAGGGTTGTGTATAGTGAGGACAGGGGATTGCAGGGGATGCTCTGTTGTGTGTATGCAGCAAGAGGAGATGATGAGATTTCATGAATCACAGTTTGTAGGGCAATACTTTATTATTGTGGAATATATATTTTGGTTATTGTAGCAAATAAACAATTTGGGGAGGCTGTGAGATTGTATCAGTCACTCTTTACTGTCGTTTATTTGAGCAGCTAAGATTTCATATTTAGAGATAAAGATTTTTTATGATCGTGCAAAAGTTAATGAGGAGTACAGTATTCCAAATTGATCTGCAGAATCCGGTCTCACTCTATTAGGACATGCGCCTTACACAGGCAGGTACATCAGTTTCCCTCTGACGCGTGTGTGATCAGGTGTCTGCGAGGTGTTTCCGCTGCAGCGGTAGAACGGTCAGCCGGGTGCCGCCGCCGCTGTGAGGAATGTGTTGGCTGGCTCACACTTCCCAGGCAGCAAAGTTACAACACGAGTGTTTTCTTTCATTTCTGTCCACATTACGAATACTAGTTTGTGCACGCATTCAATCGCTCTTTATCATGAAGGCTACGTTTGGTTTTCATTGTTTCCTCCAGTCATGTTCTTGGAGGAGGAAATTGATGCTGCAGGTCAAAGGAGACAGTAACAGATAGGGAGTTAATAAATAATCTGAGTGTGCTTTGTGACATCATCCATTAGTCCCGTCCAGTCCGGCCACTGCAGTTAATGTGTTGTCACCCAACCCTCACTGCCTCCCCCCAAGGCTCTCAGCTTGTGGATGAGATCAATATTACAGGAGCCATTAAAAGCTGAACGAGTTATTTAGCCGTCTTCCTTCTGCGGTCATTGCTGTCTGTTATTACCTTGCGCTGCAGTTTTGTGTCTCTCTCTATCCTTTTCTCAGTTGCCTCATCACGTGTATCTCTGTTGCTCTCTCCATTGCAGCCTGTCTATCCGGCTATCTTTTCATCTATCCATTGATCCTATATACGGCTTTATGTTGCTACCTTTTCTTCTGTTGCCCCCCTGTTTGCATCATAACCTCATTTGTTGCCTATTTGGAAAGTGCAGGAAGCAGTCTCAGGTTCAGTGTCTTCCACGGTGTATAATGTCTTGAATTTATTGGTTCTCTCTCCGCTGATATCAGGATGTGTGCTGAGAAACGTGCTTTCTACAAAACATGTGGGCGTGGGACACAGGTCAGACAAACGGAACGGATGGGCAGGATTATTTGTGCCATTCTAGTTGTAGTTTACGGTCATTCTGAATTACGAGTGACCTTTTTTTTAGGGAATTTGGTTTGCGTGTGTCATTGTTGTTCTGTCCAGGCAGGGCAGATGATCGCGCTGAGGGCTTCTCCACTCTTGTTTTTTTACAAAATAATATTTTCCTCTGCATTCTGGCCTCTTGTTTGGGATGGCAAACAATGACATCGTCATCTCAGTTCACGCTTGCCAATTTTTTTGTGTAATGAGGATACACCTGAAACAACAGAGTTCATTGTCAGCATAGGAGATGTTCCAAGTTTAAAATATTGCAATGATTTTGAACTAAATGTAAAATGTCACATGACAAACATCAATAATTAGCTGCTCAGTGCAAGACAGCAAAAAGCATGTACTCTTTCCTGCTAATATCATGTTGGTGCAGTTTGATGTGTGACTCAGGACTTCCTGAAGCATCTCCACCTGCTGTCAATCAAACCCAGATATGAACCCTCCAGTCGCTGACAAATTGATCCTCTTTGATGTTTCCACAAAATAAATTACATAATCTATACATTTTGATTAAAAAAAGAAAATCAGACAATGACCAATAAGATTGTATGTATGTGTGTGTGTGTGTGTGTGTGTGTGTGTGTGTGTGTGTGTCTCAGAGATGACTCACAGCTAGAATGACGCCATGTGATGACATCACCAGCTAACTGGATCTGCAGAGGGTTACATCCACCTCTCCTTCACCTCCTCATATATTCATGGTCAGAGCTGCCAGCTGTCAGCACCATGGCTCTGTATAGTTTCACTAATTGCAGCATCATAACTTTAGGCTGTACCCTGCATAAAGATGTGGGAGTGAGAGAATCACTATTGCCACTACTCCAGCAGGGCATCTGATGACTGCTAGGGCATAGAGCTTGATGTCCTGGAGCTTATTTTTGCCACTGAGCTGACCAAGGGCGACAACATCACCGCCTAAGTTCTGTGTTTTTCTCTGGTTTCAGGGTTTCATCGCAATGAAGACATGAAGGCTATTGATGTGCTTCCAATACTCAAGGAGAAGGTTGCCTTTCTCTCAGGTCAGAGAAAAACCACGACAGCTTCTCTGATGTTGTCACTGCACGCATTAAAACTGCTATTCGCACTTGCTTTTCAATGAAAAGGAGAAAATACAAACCACACACGTTTGTGGGTTCTTTTGCATGTTGATGTGAGACAGATTTTTATCTGTTTGTTTGAGCAGTGATTCTTGTAAGAGCTCACATTCTAATCCAGACAATATAATGAGGACCTTTGTCGGTTTGGTTAGTTTAGTTCAGTTACTTGCAGGCTAACCGCAGCGCAAATACTGTGTGGGCGTCAGCAGCGTAGGAACTCACTTTTACTCTCTCATGCTCTCAACCCAAAGGTGGCAGAGACAGACGTGGAGGTCCCGTTCTCACCTTTCCAGCACGGAGCAACCATGACAGAATACGATCTGAAGACCTGCGCAGGCTCATAGCGTACCTGGCTACTGTTCCCAGGTAAGAAACAGCCTTCCAAACATCAAAGCATTTGTGAGGGATTTATTTTAATTTTATTTTTTTCTGATGATGCACCAAACTCACGAACATGCACTGATGTATGAACCTATTTTTGATCGTTGAAATCGCTGATTTGAAACCAACCATGAGGGTATCGAACTTGCTTCCACACTTTCCTAGTGTTTCCGTTGTCAACCTTGATTACGTTTAGAATGAAAGGCAGCCTGAGGTTTGAAAGCGCTGGACCCATTTCCTCCTGACGCTCTTTGTTGCCACTGTTCAGCAGTGTTCTCCGTCTTCTCCCACACCGCTGATATTACCCAGTTAGAGCGGGCTATGTTTTATTCAACAAAATGTGTTCTAGATTACCACTTGTTTTTTGTTTCTTTTGTTTTTTGTGTTAGCTTTTCTTTCCTGTTTCCCAGATAGCAAAGTTTATTGTGTGTGCCTGGAGTCAGCTGCAGGAAGTGTGTAGCCTCAGGATGTGGCATTCACATTTAACACCCCGGGTCGTTCTGTTTGGAGTCTGATCTCCCCTGTGTTGGGCTTTCTAGTACTTTAGTGCTATAAATCTTTTTCACGGCAGAGCCTTGTTTTGAGACAAGGGGTTGTCCAAATCAGTCACTGAAAAAAAAAAATTGGCTTCAGGTTTCTTCAGAGCTCCTTTTGGGTATACTCGGATGGCCGAGCCAAATTCAGAAATACACCACGTCTGCCGATATTTCAGTCAGCAATGTGATATAAATGTTGGTATTGTGTAGAATTTTGCAAGCCTGTATAAAGCTGCATTGCCACTTTGTGGTTTAGTTTTAGTTTTGCAAAGCATCGCCATGACAACCAACCACACTGAGGTGAAACGATCCACAAATCGAAAGCGACTTATAGAACAGTTACGTGGTACTAACGCCGATTTAAGCAGATACCACATAATGGAAACACGGCCCAAAAGTGCAAGAGCAAACTAATAATCAGAAATGATATATAGATATAAATAAAGATTCAGATCAAGATAAATGAGAAAATGAGCAGTAACAAGGTTTCATGAAGATGGTGTCTGGCTTCTACACAGCAGTTGTCATTTGTTTTTGATGACATTTTAATTAAGGTGGATCTTTAAAAAAAAGAAGCTCATAAATGTTTTTTAACTCTCTGTCCTTTGTTTTTTAATCATTACTGATACGACTCTGTTGCACAATTGTTCATTTTATGATTGCATTTTTATATTGCCCGAAAACTGTATTTTTGTTGTCCCCACTTTATTGTGTGTGCCGTTAAGCAGGGGTATGCGTTCTCCGACTATGTTCTAGCTCGTCGATGACATAATTAGGTCTTTCCTCTGGAAATATGATCTGTTGTTGAGGTAAAAGATGAGGAGCTTGCTCTAGATCGACACACAGTGTTTCCTGTTTATGTGTAAAGAACCCAGCAAGAGATACATCTGTTAGAAAGCCCTGTTAAGAGGTGAGATCAGAGGATAAAAGTCTGACAGAGCGGGGCTCGCCATCGAGGGTCAGCAGGAAACATGTGTCACCAAATCAGTAGGAGGTCGCTCTCTTCTCCTCAACTTCATTTCTCTTTATCCTGTCTAAATATTTCTTCTATCCTCCCCCCTTTTGCTGGTAAATCTCTCTCTCTCTCTCTCTCTCTCTCGCTCTCGCTCTCTCTCTCGCTCTCTCCTCACACTCTTTTTCTCTGCCCATTTGGCTGTCGTTCTGTTTTCAGAGTGAGGTCAGAGTGAGTTAGAGCAGGAGGGCCTGCTCTGTTTCTGTCTCCTCGCTAGACACATTCAGATTAAAGCCTTTAACAGTGAGAACAAACCTTTTATGGACCTGTACAGCAGCAGATCGGCTGGTAAGCAGCTGTGGAAATTTTAACGCTTGTTTTTTTTTTTTGCTTCCTCGAAACTCTGGAGATTTGTGTGGGAGCGTTTTGACTTTAAATTGTTTTGGCATCTAACAGTTTAAGACAGAGCCTCTGTGAAGCGTAATGCAAGTCTATTTTTTCTCTCTCTTCTTCCTTAAAGCTTCTAATAGTGTTGTCCTGTTTCATGGTCAAGGATAATAATGACTCAATAGATTCGATGTGACACATTACTATTGGAACCATGTGATTTAAATCATCCTTATGCTGTCACTGATTTATAGTCAAGCTGCTCAGCTGAGGTTATATAACCATTTAAACACTATGCATATTATCATGAATGGATTTGCTCTGTATCATATGTTCCGACCCTTTTTCTTCATGCTCTCTGCAGCGAGGAGGTGGCCCGCCATGGCTTTACAGTCATCGTGGACATGCGTGGTTCGAAGTGGGACAGCATCAAGCCGCTGCTGAAGATCCTTCAGGAGTCTTTCCCGTCTTGCATCCACGTCGCCCTCATCATCAAGCCGGATAACTTCTGGCAAAAGCAAAGGACCAACTTCGGCAGCTCCAAGTTTGAATTTGAAGTGAGTCAGAATCTACAGGTTTAAAGTGCTTGGAATATATCAAGCTTGTCCTTTAAACTGAGTGAGCTTGGTTGTGTTTTGTGGATGTGTTATCCAATCTTATGCCATTAGATTAGAGCATTTATTATTCTTGTATTGCTTTCTATAAGAGAATGACATGTTGGTAGTTCTCACTGCAGCAATCTATTTTACAATTAACACTTTGTTGTAGATTTCGTGTTAGCTCAACGTAGCCGTCGGTCTTAATTTATCAGTTCTAATTGGACTGTTGCTCTGTGACAGTTGCACTGTTCTGTCTTGTGTGGGCATGTGGTGCTGGTATATTTAGTCCTGACCCAGTTACTATGGAAACAAGATATATAAGACATGGTGAAACATTTTCCCGAATACTATTTGGCTGTATTTGGGTGGGCCACTTGTTGTTGTTGTTTATGTTTTTAATGATAAAAGGTGAATGGTTTTAATCCCCTGCTGTAATGTTCTTTATAGGGTAATGATCATTCAGTATTCTCATCTCCCTCCACACGTTCTGATGAGTTTTGACAACCCCTTCCGTACAAACAAAGGTTTTGATAGTTTAGATTCACACACGTCCTTCAACTTCTCCTATAACTGTTGTTGATTGCAGCCTCTTTTTCCTTGTGTTTCCTTTGCACTGGTTTTGCTTTGAAATATGTTTTTATCAATGTGCTAAAATCTTACTAATAATAGCATGAGCTTAAAATACCCAGTACCGGTACATTTGTTTTTGGTCACCACACCAATCTAAACAGTATACGTGTGGTGCCGCTAGCTCAGCACATTCTTAAATAATCCAGAAAATATTTTGAGGATTTAGAATTTGATTGGTTTGGAATATGAACTTGAAAACCAATGCTATTTCCCTGATGGTGGTTTCTTTTCAGACGGTGATGGTCTCGTTAGAAGGTTTATCCAAGATTGTTGACCCATCCCAGCTAACAGCTGACTTTGAGGGCAGCTTAGAGTACAACCATGACGACTGGATTGAGGTTTGGATGCATTTTATTGATGTTTTTTGTCCAGCTTTTTTCTTTTTTTTACCTAAACAGGACAGCTCTCAACTTATCAGCAGGACTCAATCAGTAACTCATCTTTTAGAAATTCTTCTGCAGGTGATGTTTATCTTTCTTTTCAGGTGCGTCTGTCTTTTGAGACTTTTGCCAGCGATGCGGCTCGGACACTGGCACGCCTTGAGGAGCTCCAGGACATCTTGTCCCAGCGTGATCTCCCGCGGGACCTGGACGGGGCTCGGAGGTTAATGGAGGAACATGCAGCTCTGAAGAAAAGGGCCACAAAGGCATCTGTGGATGAGCTCGACACACAGGGGCGAAGGCTGCTACAAAGGCTTCAAACTGCAGGAGGCGGGACAAGCAGTGAAAGTGGTTACAGTAACCGCTCTGGCGGAGCAAGTGGCGATTCCAACGACCATCATCACGGGATCCACATGCATGCAGATGCACACAATCTAGTAGCTAAAGTGACGGGTTTGTTGGATAAGCTCCATGGGACACGCCAGAATCTGCAGCAGCTTTGGCACATGAGGAAGCTGAAACTGGACCAGTGTTTCCAGCTGCGCCTGTTTGAACAGGATGCAGAGAAGGTCAGAGGCCTTTTCTGTTCTAGTCAATTCTCCATGCTATTCATTATTATTGAAACCGCTTAGGGGATAACGTGAATTGGTTCCTCATTGCATGCCTTTGTACTCATGTTCCAACCTGCCCTTCACATTGATGTCTCTGTGCTTCTGATAGCTGGACCTGGAGTCATCATGCGTCCCATTTTAACTGTCCTTTTGATCCTTTAACATTTTATGTGAAAAAAAGTCCGAGCTCAACTACACAAGAACATCTTGTTCTCCATTAAATTCTTTTCTGATCAGTAATCAACACCATACCTCAGGAATAGAAAGGGAAATTGTGATCATATCTCACTCACAAATTGTTATGTATTTATCTTGATTTGACTTGTTCATTATTTGAGTATGTTCCCCCGCGACCCGGCCCCGGATAAGCGGTTGAAAATGGATGGATGGATGGATTATTTGAGTATGTTCTTGTGTAATTTGGATCTAAATTCGCTCTCATACCAGAGCTGTTTGGTCCGCTTTAAACGGACCAGAGTTTGTTTCCTCGGATGGTCCGCTTCGTTTGGGCAGGTGTGAAAGCTCATCCGAACTCTGGTGCGGACAAAACAAGCGAACTCTGGTCCGCTTGAAAACGTGGGTCTGGTGAACAATGGTTTGGTTTGTATGCAGTGTGAAAGCTCACCGGACCAAACGCAGGACCAAATGTATGTAGTAAAGCTATACAGTGCATGTAGGGTAGAGGAAGTACAGCGCACACTCCAGACCAGAACAAACAAGGGAGAGGGAGGGATTTCCCGTCCTACTTTGTCCAATCGACATGCGACCTTTTCAACCACGTGATGATGCTCAGAAGGTTTGGTTCACTTTAGAAATCACAATGTGAAAGCAGAACTGAAACAAGTGATAAATGCAACAATGTTGCGACTTTCAGCGCCTCAAATCAAACTGCGTGCGCTTGGTCAGGTGTGAAAACGACTTGCATGCATGTTTCAGAAAGAATGTGATGTTGCTTGTCTGGAGCTGGGAAGGCAGCTCTATGAACAGTCCAGAGCTGTAATTAAATGCAGCTTCCCCCCCCCCCAAGCATGCAGAGAGAAGAACATAAAACACACTGCCAGATTAAAAAAAAAAAAAAAAAAAAGCACAGTGGATACTTAATTGCAAACACAAAACCACTGGCTTGCTTTATGTTTGTGTCGAGACATAACGTGGAAAGACCCGTTTATGTTCATGTGTCGAGCATTCTGTCAGACTTACTGTAGTTTCTCCCCCTCCTTTGTGTGTAGATGTTCGAATGGATCATGCACAACAAGGGGCTTTTTCTCACCAGTTACACAGAGATTGGAGCAAACCACCAGCATGCCGTGGAGCTGCAGACCCAACACAACCACTTTGCCATGAACTGCATGGTAAGACGTTCCCTTCACCTCTGTCATACGAAGGAGCATGCACGGAGCATGCTCACACACACTGGAGGTGCTGTCACAAACTATCGCTATTAATGTCCTTTATAGCCGCAACCAAACGCCTCCCACCGTTGTCTGCACAAGCAGCACACACACAAACACACACCTCATCTTTTTTCACAGATGTAATTGCCAAACCATCCTCTCCTCTTGACTCACTATAGTTTGACATTTTCTGACCTGCCACTTTCTTTCTCAAATTCTTCAGCTATTTTACACGTTGCCTCTGTTCTGTCCTCTCTGTCATGTCCCATAATTGACCTATATTACAACCCTGTTCCGTTGTTGCTCTGCTCCACATCCCCTGCCTGCCCTCCCGAACCTCTACTGTGGGCTAGAAAGTACCTGAGGGCAATATACTGTATTGACACTGAAGTCTTGCAGTGTTCTGCTCTCCCAGTTCCTATAAGTCTTCAGGACTAACAATCAGATCTGTCCATATCCTGTACTACTGTTTTGTGGTCCTCGTGTCACATTTATTTACTCACAATTCATCAACAACGGTCATGTTCCATGTTAATGCTTTGTAATATGTAAATTGCAGATAATGTGTATTTAATCCAAATTTATTTATTTCATATCTATCTAGTTAGTATGTTCAGTTCAGTTAGTTTTGGATTTCATTTGGATTTAGAAGACACACACACACTCTCAGGGTGACCACTGCCCAATCCACCCTGTCTTCCCCAGGAAGCGCTGTTTCCTTTTTCCGTTGCATGACTAAATGGAAAGACATGGTGTCAGGCTGCCTGTGTGTTTATGTGGATCGACTCCTTCTGTCCTATTGTTTCTTTCCAAAATGCGTAAAAATGTACGAATCAGTACATTTGTACTATTACATGTACAAGTATATGGTAACTTCTCACTGATGTCATCATGTTAGCGTTGCTGGTTTTGAAGATTTGTTTTGGAATTTTGTAACTAGATTAGAAAATTCTAACTTTCTGCTAAATTGATTATACGTCTCTACATGGTTGAAGTCACCGTCATAAATCACTATTATTACCTCCGCAGAGGCGGTTACGTTTTTGCCTGCATTGATTTGTTTTGTCTGTTTAGCTGTTTCTCTGTCAGCAAGATAACTCCAAACATTCTGACGGATCTTCATGAAATTTCCAGGAAATGTTGGAAATCTTACCAGGAACAGTTGATTAAATTTTGGTCATAAGATAAGATAAGAGATAAGATAGAACTTTATTAATCCCAAAGGAAATTCTGGAAATGATGAGATTCTGGATTCTGGATCACATTGAAATTTTTGGCAACATTGCAGTCAATTGAGCTTTAAAATTTGTTCCTCAATATCTCGGTTGATTATTGACCAATGTTTAAGGAATTTGACATAGTGATGTAGGGTGGGTACCTCTATCTCACCACTGAATTTCATTCGGATCCAGATTGCGGATACTGTCACAATCTGGATTTTCCCATTTACTTATAATGGAGGCTTTTTTTTAAAATCATATCCTGTAAAATATGAATTCAATTCACTCACCAAAAAATCACAGTCATAGGATGCTTCTGATATGCACTATCATGCAAATATGTCTTCTTGATCTGATCCAGAATGTGGTCAGGAAAAAAATCTTACATTGAAAACCCCATTTGTGAGGGTTGCTATGGTGACCTTGACTGCAGGTTGATTTCTGCCCCTGCACAGAGCTCTGTGGAGGCACCGTTGAACTGAACGAGTTAGAAGGTTTTGCTTTGTGCTGCAATGGCTGAAGCCCATGACCAGAAGAGTTATAATGGTGTATATAACATTATACCCTTTATAATACAACATATATAAAGCCGACAGAAGCAATCATGAAACCTTAATGATCCGTGCAGGGGGACTTCATTATTTCAGCAGCAAGCATAAAACACAAGGGTACAAATCAGAGATGATTTTCCTTTTGCCTGTAAAGCTATTCCCTATATGAAAAAAGAGGGTACCGTACATTGAGCAGTAAATTCAGACATTAATATGAAGGTGAAGTTTAATTCGGAATTTGCTGCGTGCATTGTGCTTATTGTGGAACCAAATTTCATTTCATTGCTGCAGGTTTTGTGGGTCTTCTGTGATATGCTTATCGTATATTACACATACTGTACATGTGACACTCATGGATTTGTGATATGCTTCACATGGATCACCATTGCCCTTTTACATCACAGGAAGTGTTTATGTGGTGCAACAAGTTATACATGTTTCTTTCCTCAAATTGTTATTATTGTAGATGTTGTGGTCTGATTGATTTTCTAGGTCAACAGTGTTGTCCTCGTTTTCCTCTTCTCTCACTCACATTGTGTTTTTGTCTGCCTGCCCCCATGACCTCATCATCTTTGAATTAGGAGTACCTTCAATTTATCTCTGCCCCCCCCCCCCCCCCCCCCTTTCCGTCCATTAGTTTTGGATTAAGGCTTTACCACCCACCTTGTGTGTGCACTGTTATTTAATCTGATGGAGTTAATGTCTTCAGGCTTATTGGTTGTGACTGGAGAGTGTGGTCTGTTTGAGGTATTTTAGGTGTATATGTTCTTTCCAAGGTATCATCATATATATATATAATAATGCTGTATCTATATACATTTGAGAGTAATTTTTGGCTATAGTATGGTAATAAAATGAAGAAATCTCATATTATCCACAACCGTGATGATCAAAAACAATATATTGGGTATGCACCTCGGGGGTTTTACAGACCATGGGTTGTCTTTGGACAGTTTGCCATTTGCTTTCCTTTTGTCATCAAATTACATCCAAATATTTCCAGCATCTGAAACTTGGATGAAATCTTGTCTTTTATAGAATCAGTCCTGCCTTTGCTTCTTCGAAGACGACATGGCATGTTTGGTCCATCTTTCCCTCCCACTGTGATTCAAAGTGACAAACTAAATGTCATAATAGTCTCCAGGAGCAGAAATGGAATAGAATAATAACCAGCTGTTAACCCAGTTGTTAATTAGCATTTGGTGATCCGTGTATATCTACACCAAACAGCTCGGTGCCCAAAGATTAAAAACGACCAGAAGATTAAAAATGGGTTCCTTTTCATTATTCACAAGAGGTATGGCTCCCAAGTAAATTACTTTTAATGCCTGCAAATATTTATATCTGTGTATGTGTGTGTGTGTGTATGTGTGTGCATTAAGGTCACTGTGGCCTCTATATTTCACACATTTTGATTGCTCTGTTGAAATGCTGCTTCATTACAGCACCACAATGAAACCACAACAGTACTTGAAGCAGCACCCGGTTAATTTACTGAGACAATGGAAAACACTGTTTATATGAGTCAGGAGTTCCTCAGGGCTGCTGTTTTTGGATTTCAACCACCAAAAATTTTGCAATTTTGTAAGCACACATTAGTGTTCACTAATTACTGTATTTATAAGAACTCAGGGACAACTGGAATACTTAAGGATGTGTTTAATTCCATTAAACCCAAGTATCCCTGGTATGTATTTTATTTAGTGCCATCACGCCTCTCTGTCTCTTCTAGAATGTGTATGTGAACATCAATCGGATCATGTCCGTCGGGAACCGGCTCCTGGAGTCCGGCCACTATGCCTCGCAGCAGATCCAGCAGATCTCAGGGCAGCTGGAGCAGGAGTGGAAGGCCTTTGCTGCAGCGCTGGATGAACGCAGCACCCTGCTAGAGATGTCTGCCTCCTTCCACCAGAAAGCAGACCAGGTGTGAACAAATAACTCGACTTTATTAATTACACACACAAAAAATATATACATTTTCTCAATAATGTAGTTAATAATGTTTTTAGCATTTACTTGCATGTATACATACTATGTTATTAAGGATGGAAAGCCGTGTGTTGGATATCTAACAGAACGTGAGAGGCTAACAAGATTTTCAGTCATTTTTGCTTTTTAAATTGTTATGGTATGAAAACAAAAATCATATAATTATTTATGTTTTTAATTGAGAACGAATTTAAAAAGGAACACAAGCTGGAAGAAGTTACTTCACTGCTCGTTAGAAAGTATTGAGATGCCTAAACCTGTACTAGAAATAAGATACCAGCTAAATGAAATGCATGTGATTGATAGGTCAGTGGTTCAAATCCCGGCTCTGATTGTCCACATGTCCTTGGGCAAGACACTGAACCCCAAATTGCTCCCACTGGGCCTGGCAGCACCTTGCATGGCAGCAGTTGCTCACTGGAGTGTGAATGTGTGAATGTTAGGCTTTGTAAAGCTCTTTGGGCGCCATGAAGGTCTAGAAAGTGCTAAATAAAAACAACCCATTTTACGATCAGAATGTTGCTGGTAAAGGGGGTCTAGCTGTCTTTCCTGGCCCCTCTGCTCATTGAACTTTCTCTTCCCTCCAACTTCAGTCTCTGTCTCTCTCCACCCGTTCAGCAGTTCTGTTTCCAAACATAACAGTTTGGATGCCAAAGCTTTATGTGGAGTTAACTCGGCTGAAAGCCTGCCATCAGCTTTTGTCATGCTGATTTAACTCTTTTCCTTTGTTTTCATTGGCTCATGGTAGCAATGTCCAATGGGGAGCAAACTGTGTCCAAACTGCTCAGACATGCTAAGAGCATGGGCAATGTTGGCAGTAACATATAGTGACATACCGCATACATAGAGATAACACATGTCTACCGTCTCTTCACAACAGTATTTTATATAGTTGATTACTGAACAAATCAGAATGAAAGGACAATAAATAAATACCGGTACATAGAAAAATACAAAGCTGTGTTTAACTGAAGCATTTAAAGTTTGAGAACAGGCCAATCTAACTTAAGCAGTCCTCCACATCTCTGTATCCAGTACATGCATGCTTAATGTGAAAAGCATGCGTGTGACATGTATGCATGAGTAGGTTTGTTTCACGTGTCATGTGCATTCTCTACCCAGTACATGAGTAAAGTGGAGCCCTGGTGTAAGGCATGTGGCGACGGCGAGCTGCCCTCTGAACTCCAGGATCTGGAAGACACGATCCACCATCACCAGGGCCTATATGAGCACATCACCATCGCATACTCTGAGGTCAGTACACGCTCCCATACTGAGAACACACACACACACAAAGTGAACTTGAAAAACAAATGCTGATCCGAGAATCTCTCAGAGAGTACATACCTCCATGAAGGTCAATAATAGCCCCTCCTATTACTTTGTATATTCAGATTGGAAAGCACAGGCTCTAAATTACAGATGCATTACAGTCCTGTGTGTGTGTGTGTGTGTGTGTGTGCCTGAGGCATCAGCATCACATCTCAGTCTCCACTTATGATCCACTGCTTGTATCGTTTTTCTTTTTCTTTTGTTCCCATTTTGCCGAGCTGTCGATTTTTTTTGGCCATCAATCTTTCGGAAGCGGGTCCCCAGCCTCTAACAATGCACAGGTTGTGAAGACAGTGCTGCTGTTGTGTTTTTGTGCTGGGCATGTGCTTTGTTTGAATTCACACTATATTCAGCAATGTGATACCTCCTGGTATTGTTGTGCGAATGTGTGGGCATATTGGTTTGGGGTTTAGAATAATCACAAAACAATTTCTTATTTTTCTGATTTGATCCCGTGTTGATGTAAGCGCTGCTCAGCACTACTTAAAAGAGACAAACAAGCCACCCTGAAAAAATAACCACCTTTCCAGAGGTAATAAATAAAAATTCCAGCTCCACAGGACTAGAAGTTTTGTCCAACTTGTATTCAAAAGTTATGTGCACAAATATTGAATACCGGTACATAAATAATTTAGAAAATGTTGTTAAACCTAACTATCAAATTCTTAATTTAATTTAGAATTTGAGGAAAACACAGAAGACCTCGCTGTGTAAATATTCTTACCCTAACAATGTATTTTCTACTCCAAAAAGATATGTAGAAGTTGTACAGAGAAGGGGGATATAGGAATGGGTTTGTTCCATCCATTCATATTTAGTTTTCAGAGAATAAATCAGTTACTCGAAAACAAGATACTGTACAGATGCATTTTGAAAATTGCAATTTCAATTAACAGTTTAAATAACATCTTTCTTTCTGAGTTTTGTACTTGAGGATTGAGACCGTTCCTTATTTATTTTTACATTTCAAACTGCACATTTCCTTTTATAGGTAAGCCAGGATGGAAAGTCTCTTTTGGATAAACTGCAACGACCTTTGACCCCAGGAAGTGCAGATTCATTGATGGCGTCAGCCAACTACTCCAAGGCTGTGCACCATGTTCTAGACATCATCCACGAGGTGCTGCATCACCAGAGGCAACTGGAAAATATCTGGCAGCATCGCAAAGTCCGCCTGCATCAGCGGCTGCAGCTGTGTGTCTTTCAGCAGGATGTACAGCAAGTAAGAGAAACACAGCAAACCCAGCGTGGAGATGTGCGGCGCAGGTGTTTCTGTGCACGCTTAGGCAGACGTGCATTACCTGATGATCTGAGTGCTGTCTGACATTGGCCTTGTTTGGAGTCGCCACCTTGTCTATTGATATTGCTCTATTAAGTCGAAAAAAGCGCTACACGACCGTTTTTCAGCGCAGTACTTCTGAAGGTTTTGACTCAAACGGATCAAAGTCTCTCAAGGCTTGCAATTGTATTGCAGTTTTATTAAATGAATATACTATAAGTGTTGCTGTTAAACTGTTTTAATGGCCATAAAGATCCAATGAATCTTTGAAAATTGATATTCTGCTCTTCACTGCATAGCAGAGGGTGTGAGTTTAGGATATAATCATCTCCATAGACATTTCATTCTCCCCAGGGGGTTTTAGCAGTGAGAGCATCTATGTCTCTATGTGACTGCCTTTATGGCAGAGCTCTCAGATCAAATCTACTGAGTTGGTGTGCAGCGTCGCCTCTGCCTTCCTACCCTTTGGGCATGAACTCCTCTCTCTCTCTCTCTCTGTATCTCAGCACCTCTGTCTCTACTCCCTTCCATCCACTCTTTTAGCATACGTTCCCTTTGGTAGTGGTTTCCATGGTGATCCAGTTTGCTGTCACATAACATGTCGAGGCCATTGTTGACGTGTTGCATTATGACATACACATTTATCCCATCAATATATTCACTGAGAGATCTTGTAAATAGCATTGAAGTCCCTCTCATCACACCACATGGTGAATGATGAAGTAAGGCCCTATATTTAACAGGTAATAAATAATAAGGTATGTAAAATGTATACCCAATCTAACCCACAGTAGAAATGCTCTGCATTTCCTGTTGGGCAAAAGTAATTTTAAACATGACAGACTGCAGATGGAGGCAAGGAATGGGGCTGAGCAGACATGAGGGGTGAGGGAGAGAGATGGCATTTCTAGATTACTGCAACTCTTAATGTGATGTGAATGCAACCACTTTAATCTAGTGCACCCCCTACTGTGACAATGTATGTACTGCATTATCAGTCGAGGTTTACCCCATGTACAATGCATATATAGGATACACCTGTGTATTTTTCAAGGTGCTGGACTGGATAGAAAACCATGGTGAGGCCTTCCTCAGCAAACACACTGGGGTTGGGAAGTCTTTGCACAGAGCCAGAGCTCTCCAGAAGAGGCATGAAGATTTTGAAGAGGTCGCACAGGTGAGTTTTAAATGTAGTCTAAAAAATAATTAAATCAAATCTTCTTCCTGTGACATAATTCTCAAGACATGAGATGCAAATTTTAATTTATAAAATTGAGAGTACAAAAATAAAATGACAATTTAGTACACTTCCTAGATAGTTAGTCATGGTTAGGACCATGAGATAACTTTGAAGCATACTTAATGCTAATATTTCAGAACACCTACACCAATGCTGATAAGTTGCTGGAGGCGGCCGAGCAGCTGGCTCAGACTGGAGAGTGCGACCCAGAGGAAATTTACCAGGCTGCTCACCAGCTAGAAGATCGCATCCAGGACTTTGTGCGGCGTGTCGAGCAGCGTAAAGTCCTCCTGGACATGTCTGTTTCCTTCCACACTCACGTCAAAGAGGTGCGTTTTTCTCCTCTCCTCTCGCAAAGCCTAATGAGCCCATTTACCGCATTGATTTAATGACTCTGTTTTGCCTGAAGCTGAAAATGATGCTACTAATACTTTATGAAGACTCAGGCTTTGAAGGTTTATGCTACTTATTTATTGATCACGCTCCAGCATTTCCTCATATGCAAGAATAACTGTAACAAGCTTCATCGTGTTTGTCATGGTGTATTATTTTACAGTATTAAATGAGTCACAGTCTTTTACACATGGACGAATAAGTGTTTCAAATTAAAGTAGCGCAGACTCCGAATGAAATGACGTTTTGAAGTTTTTTGATTTTTTAGTATGTAACAGTGAACCATTCCCAAAATGTTCCTGTTAGTCATTACGTTCATTCGGTGGAAACATCTGCTCTCCTTTCCTTCAGGAGAGATCTTGTGTTTAGATCAGGGAGCTGCTGATACTCTGCCACCACATCTAACATCTCCAGCTACATTCAAAGCCCCGAGTTAACAGCCAGCTGGAGGTTGCGAGCTACTCACAGCCTTCATCATGTTCCTGGCATTGTCCAGCAGCACAGTATGAACGGAACATTTGGAATGCCTCATGATACCTCATATTATCCAGGCATCCACTGAAACAGCTTCCGGTGCAGTGAAATCAGGGTGCTGGTAATTAGACCTTAGGCCATATTGGACCTCCTTCTGGTGTTTGGTATTGTTGTGTCCCTAGTTTAGATAATGTCATGTATTAAACCTTATTAGAATAGAAATAGAATAGAAAGACTTTATTGTCCTTGCATAGTGGCTACACAATGAGATACCTTGGGCAGCATGGATAGCACTGTTGCCTCAGCAGGAAGGTTCCGGGTTTGATTCCTGACTGTGCAGTTTGCCTGTTCTCCCCGTGTCTGTGGGGGTTACTCCAGGTTCTCCTTCCACCAAACACTGCAAATCAATGCTACTGTGGTTCAACCTGATTTCAATAAACTGCCACCAGGTTTTTAAAAAGCATCAAAAAGCTCATTTATATATGTTATTGGCCAATCAAACATGTTGGACTCTACTTTATAGAGATATCAGGGGTACAATATCCGGTCTGTATTTGATGATGATGGTAACAATTACGGAGGAGACATATTTTTGAGCAGGCAGTGTGGCTGTTAGTCAAACTGTGGGTGCCAGCGTCTCTCTCCTGTAGCCACGATGGTGTGCCAAGGCTCAGTACAGTGAGCCAATTCACCCAGATGGCTAATCTGTTACAACAATGACCATTCGCAAAACACCGGCTTTGACGAGAACTGTCATCCATCTTGTCTTCTTTCTGGCCTGCTTATCTGTCGATTCTTACGTCTCTGTTCAACTTGCAGCTTTCTGTCTATCTGCTCCACTCCATTTCAGCATGGGTGTTCCGTTCACAGCACGGCTGTTTGGTTTCTCCATGCTTCTTTCATTCAGTTCTTGGTGAGGTGCACACCTAATTTTAACTGGCTTGCTTCTTTTAACTGGCTTCTCTTGCTTTCTAGCTGTGGACATGGCTGGAGGATCTCCAGAAGGAGCTGCTGGATGACGTGTATGCAGAGTCGGTGGAAGCGGTGCAGGACCTGATCAAACGCTTTGGACAGCAGCAGCAGACTACCCTGCAGGCCACTGTCAACGTCATCAAGGAGGGAGAGGACCTCATACAGCAGCTCAGGTGACAAATCATAATGCATGCTATGTGTTTTAACACAAGGACTACAGATATTCAAAGTCATGCAATGCTCTTTCCTGAAGTTTAAAGTTTTTGTCAAAAAGTTACTTAATTCCAGGACTGCAGTATTCACCACCACAGATACTGTATATACAAGTAAGCAACACATCACTGTAGCTGTAACTCCTTGTATTTGACCTCTCCTCACAGAGACTCAGCCATCTCCAGCAACAAGACTCCCCACAACAGTTCCATGGCCCACATCGAGAGCGTGCTGCAGCAACTGGACGAGGCCCAGGGCCAGATGGAGGAGCTGTTCCAGGAAAGAAAGATCAAACTGGAGCTTTTCCTCCAGCTCCGTATCTTTGAAAGGGACGCCATCGATGTAAGTAGGGTAAAGATGGAGGCTTGCTTTTTGATGAATGGTTATCTCTGTTTTGTCTCTCCACGTTCAGGCCAGGTTTGAGAGTTGCCTTTGCTTAAGAGAGCAGTCATTTGGTGGAAGTGGGTTAATAATGATTGTATAACATCTGAGGGGAAAGGTTTGAGCATGAATAATAGATATGAATACATAGAACAGCAGAAAATGTGCCGAGTTTGTCTTGGTAGATTTAAATGTGCCATATTGGGTGATTTGTGTTTGCTTTGGTTTGTTGGTGTTTACAGATGTTAAAAGTTCAATTTCATGTCACAAGAGACACAAAATGGCTTAACCCATAAAAAAGAGATTAGCATGGACTCCGTAGCAAGAACTCCCACTGATTCCACGCTTGGTTGAATTCACAGCCATACCCCCCCCCCCCCCCCGCACACACACACACACACACACACACTACTGCACTACATTAAAAGAGTATTTAGTTCCACCTCGTGCATTTCATCCACTGAGTCATTGCAGTTTTATTTTTCCCTCAATAACTATTGTATCCGCTAATTCCTCAGTGTCCCCCCTGTGAGGCTGAATGCTCATCTCAGCTGCTGCTCGGGTATGATAACTGCTCGCTTAAGTGATTATATTTTATTATGTTTCTCGCTGTGTTTATCATGGCTGTCGAATCATTCTAGCAGCCTGCCACATTGATGAGTGAAAAATCACAACAGCTCTCTTGATAGATTGACATGTGATTTTGTATTCATATCCATGATGACCAGAGGATTCATCTGAATCTGGCTGCAGTGATCTCTGATTTCTCCTTTACTACAACCTCCGTGTCATCTTTTCTAATCACCATGTCCTCTCAGTAGTACGTAAACCAATGAGTCTCCTTTAGCCCCATCTAGTGCTCCTTGCTCCATTTGCAAGACTCTGCTGCTGATGACTCTAAACCGGAGTCGTGTGCAGTCGTCCAGGAAGGGCCCAAACTTCCTAAACTAACAACAGGAGCTAACAGTCTTGGTTTGAAACTTTGCGCATGCTCGGACTTTACAACTTTTAGCAAGCTACAGGACATCATGAGCAGTACTTGACTGATATAAAATCTTTGTTCACAGTTCATTGTTAATTTATCAGTGACATAAAGAAATCGTGACTCGCCATGTTCCGGTTTATCCATGATGCTCTCAGTGGTCATCTGTACTATTTTATACATCAAGATTTACCGAAAGTCTGCAAATCATTTAGATTTTTACATTCCAAGGATGAGAAGCCTCGTGTGGGTCATATAACTGTCATACAGGTTAGCCCAGTGGTTAACACGGCAGCCTCCCACGCTGAGAAAATGAGTTTTTGTCCAATAGGTGATGTCATCATGAAATAATTCAATGTGTTTTTGCTACTTTTAATGTAAACAAAAATGTGGCTCCAGTTCTTCCAGGTGAACAGCTGATGAGGCTGACCTGTATTTATATAACATACTTTAACAATATTTAAAACGGCACATATTTCCACTCTCAACATGCTAGAACTAGAAACAGTGAAGGGACAGAAGTAGTAGAGTCAGAATCCAGTCTGTTAAATAAATGATCAAAGCTTGATTCAGATCAGATCAAGGTCAGGCTGTTGATGGACTTGCAGACCTCTAGGAGGTCTCTGCCTCATGATATTTAACACTAGTGTGTGTAATCACTTTTAGAGTATATTAATACCTATAAATGGATTGTCCTCAGTGTGCTAATAAGATATGTGGTGGTCTGAAGGGTTTTATGTCTCAACTGCAAGTCCAAAAGTACAGATAATTCTCATTTAGACTCTGCATGTTAGTTCAGAGAATTGCAGATAATCTCCTAATCTGTCATGTTGAACATTGAAGCACCCACACACACACACACAGGATTAATATGAGACATAGTGGGGGAGGCATTTGTCTCACTCAACTCCCTGCCCAGACACACACACACACACACACATGGACACTCCCTCCTGCCTTGGAGGTGGGAGGGTGTTAGAGGTGAGAGCATGGGGTTGTGATGAGGCACACTTGCCTTCCTCTCTGATTATAAACCTCGAATCACTGCAGACCATTGAAGAGAAGAAAACATCAAAAACAAACACATCTACTCGCATTCAAAAAATCTTCACATTGTTGGAATCGGAGGGAGATGCTCTTTTTACAGGCGGAGGGAATTTTACTCAACTGTCAAAGAAGAGGAGAGCAGAGTGTGAGCGAGTGCTTGGTGAGTTTGGGCCATGCTGTCAAAGTTTTAAATTGATCCTGTGTGTTAGAGAGGGCAGTTCTATTCTTCTACTATTGAAAAAGCTTGATAAGATTACCAGAACTCAGTGTGTTAGCCAAGAAAGACACATTTCTGTGCAGATGATATTTGATAGCAGGAGAATTTGTGTCAATCCAATTTCTTTCAGCACATTGTTATAAAACACGTATGCTTTTCATGAGAGAGGAAAAATGCACCATGATTGCAATAAAAAAAAAATGCAACACTTGACTGAAGAATAAGATAAAGCAACTTTTTTTGTAAACAGTGTCTACGGCAAATACCAAGAAGTTTTGAAGCAGACTGTGATGCATTGTTTTCTCTTCATGGTATTGGCTAACAGAAGAAACAACATGAATGGATTTGTAATGAGACAAGGCTGCCGTGGATCTCACCCTTTGGTCACCCGATGCTTCTATAAACGCAGACAGTCGGTGGTCTGGCCTGTGTTTATGCTGTTTTCTGGGAAGCTCAGCAGCTCAGTTTCTTCCGTGCCCTCCCTGCTGTTCTGGTTGAATGTTGCAACCCGTTATCTTTAAGCACAAGGCATCCTGCAATTGCTATTCTTATATTTTTGGGGACATTTTTTGGAAATTATTTCTCTAATGTGGTGTTGGAGGAGAAAAAGTGCAACTTGTTGTATTCTTACATCCAATTTAAATAAATGTTTTATAGCTAAATATGTGTTTGATATCCATATGAGATTTGTTTTCTGCTGATCACAATGGCCTGCCCACATTTCCCAGCATACAATGCATTTTTCCAGTAGTCATTCTGCGTATTTGAGACAGTGTTGTAGCCATTCTGATATTATCTCTATAGCAGCTGAAATTAGCTGGAGGCAGCCGAGCAGCTGGCTCAAACTGGACCTGATAAGATCTTAAGATCAGCATAATTATGTTTTACATTATTTATAATACATATTACATAGTGACGCTATACAGTTTGGTGTTTATCTGTTTTATCTTTCTAACACATTCAAATTACTTCTGATCAGATCACTTAAATTACCTGTTTCTTTCTTCCATGATGTTGCGTTTAATCAAATGTGGGCTTGGTGCTAATGTTGCATACTGGAGTATGCACACATAAGCCTGTTAAAGACAAATGGAACAAATCAGTAGACATGGGTTATATCGTTTGAAAAGTTCAAACTACACTCAGAACACAAGTGTCTACCAAGGCTGGAAAAAATATTTTAATCCTGATCTGGGTCTGTTTAGAGCTGCTAACAAACAAACAAAGAGGCAAAATAAAAAATACAGCGAAATCAAATGTATTATGCTTCTTTAAACTGTAACTACAAGTTGTTTACAGTAACAGTCTATCTTGAATAGCCCATATTCTTTCTTCAGTAAATCAGTTTCCTCTTAAAGGTACAATCTGAAATTAAATACACGATATAGACTGCATAAGCTTATTCAAAATAAAACAAAAGATAAAACATTGACAGACAGTGCGAGATGGTGCCAGGATCACATTGCCCCTGGTGAAATTAATCAGGCTGTGTGGGCAGTAGAGACAAGCACTGACGTCTCGATACATCTGTTTACCCGGCGCGCATCACCAGTGTAATATGTTAGCGCTTAAAGTGTCAGGTTATGGCAATTAAACTGTCTGACTCGGTCTCCAAAAATGATTGTAAAAATAAATGGATGATGAACTGCCTGGTTGCTGCGCATCACAGACCTTTCAATGTTTGGGGTCATGAAAATGATTGCCAAGCATCTTTGAGTTATAACATTTTGAAGATGTGTGCACTGTGCAGTTAACTTTTTGCCACATTTCTTCACGTTATCTGCCTTATCCTCTGCATTTCCTTTTGAGAATCAAACAATTACGTGAAGCCATTTTTGCTCACTCTGTCTTTTTCACAAAGAAGGAAAAAATAATGATCTCCCCCATTTTGTGTGTTATTAAAAGCCTCCATCCCATTTGTGTCCTCCCCTTCCCCTCAGATAATCTCAGACCTGGAGTCATGGAACGAGGAGCTGTCCCAGCAGATGAGTGACTTTGATACGGAAGACCTGACGCTGGCCGAACAGAGGCTGCAGCATCATGCAGACAAGGCGCTAACAATGAACAACCTCACCTTCGACGTCATCCACCAGGGACAGGAGTTGCTGCAGTATGTCACAGAGGTCCAAGCATCTGGTGAGTGCTTGTCGTGAACTGGTTTGGTGAGCCCAGACTAAAATCCTTCACCAAGGCCGGCCTTGCAGCTAAAACCATGGGAAGGAGGAAGCTAATGGTAACTCGGTCAATAAAGACTTGTGCAGGAAACACGTTCAGCTGTTTGTACCCATCCATCCAACGCTGTTCATGAAATATGAATTGCTACATTGTTTTCCTCAACACATTTTCCTACAATAAGGTATGAAAAAGAGGGATCATTACTGTCAACAGAATAAAATGTGTCTTGTGCTGCAGGTGTGGAGCTGCTGTGCGACAGGGACGTGGACATGGCCACACGAGTGCAGGACCTGCTGGAGTTTCTCCACGAGAAGCAGCAGGAGTTGGACCTGGCAGCAGAGCAGCACAGGAGACATCTGGAGCAGTGTGTTCAGTTACGACATCTGCAGGCTGAAGTCAAACAGGTGTGCATTAGAGAAGCAAAGGGCAGCATTTTGTAAGAAGGATCGACATTACAGAGTTATGAAAGAGCTTTTTACTTGTGAAAGATTGGTCTCTGCTCTCAGTTGATCTTTATCTCTTACTTATACAAAGCATTGAGACATTCAGATAAAACACGTCTAGCGACCTGTGATGCTTTTTTTCCTCCTGAGACTGAGGTCAGTCTGATCTCTGGAAAGCTGTTCCAACAATTGATTGCTACCGTGTGCCGTGATGTTACAGCACAGAGCATGGAAGGGCTTAAAGGCTTCGGTATGTTCTGCCTGTACATGACCATGGCTCGATGACTCACTCTATCTCGATAATCTCTCTCTCTTTCTTCTCTTTTCCTCGCTGTATTTCTTGTTCTGGAAATAGATCCAGTATTGTTCAGTGTGCAGCTGAGCTTTTGCAGGGTGCAGCAGGAGATGGATTGAAATTCAGTGCAAAAGAAGACGATTTGGCCAGACAGAGTGTGACTTGACAGGAAGCTTAGTGTTGTGACAGTGACGAGCACATCAGTGAGAGATTCTCTCCTCATGTTCACTGGGCGGTTGGATGAAATCACTGGACTTTTCAAAGCAGCCTGTTTTTTCTTCAAAGCACAACAAAAACAAAGAGACAATTTTTCATTACAAGGCCTCGTATCATTGTAATGCATTCAAACTCACTTTTAACTTACGCGAGCATGGATAAAAAGTGGACACAGATACGAAAGTGAGACTAAAATATTATTCAACTGAAAGACCTTCAGCAAAATATTTCGGATCATACACCGCCATTGTTTTAACGGATTTGACAGTATGATGATGGAGCTCTACCCACAGAGGCCCAGAGGGCTGGTCTATGAAGCACATCTGTGCTTGTCTGCGCAACTATTAACTATATATAATATCTATTGTGTATTTTATGTCAGTTCATATCGTTTTCTTTTATGTTTTGATCAAGTATAATTGACCACTGTCATAGTTACAAATTCCATTTACTCCATTCGGGGTGTACCGTGCCTCTCTCCCATAGCAAGCTGGGATAGGCTCCAGAAACTCCCGTGACGCGTAAAGCAGAAATGCGGCTGTAAATGAGATGATCATCTCATCATCTCTTGTAGATTTTTTTTAAATGGATGGAAAGATTGTATATAAATCAAGGTGCCTTTCTTGCCATGCTAATGAATCACACATTCAGTCGTTACTGCCGAAGGTGGCGCTACCTGTTAACGCCTTGATGGTGCGTCACGTGGACATAAAAGCACTGTGATACTGTTGTTAACACTCATACCTGCCCTGCCTCAGGACACTTTAAGTGTCCTGTACTAAACAGGAGTTAGCGTTGAGTTGCATCATCACTAATGCAGCCAAGATCCAGTTGAAGCCCATCACCCACACACAGAGGGGGGGGGGGGTTCTAGCAGAGTGTATTAAACATACAGGCCAACAAAACTATGAATGAGTGGGATTTCATATTCTACTTAGGAGTGTGTGAATGTGTTTATTTGTCTGTGTGGTTCAAGGGATGTGCCGAAGGCCACATGAAGGACAGAGTCTGAAAAAGTGTGAGGTGAAATTTCAAATAAGCAAAGTAAAGCAGGATCAGAGGGAAGATGTAGGAGATTTATAAGAATGACAAAATACATGAAAAGAAACAGAAGGAGTGAAGTAAATACGGTAATTACAAAACACAGAGGACAAAAAAGCATTTAGAGAACGCCTCACACGTGCCTGCAAAGCAATTGATTTGTTTTAGAGTTTCATTGAAGATTTTCAAGATGTTTCCACACTGACGTAATGTGTGTGTGTGTGTGTGTGTGTGGGTGCTGTGCATGTTTCAGGTACTTGGTTGGATCCGTAACGGTGAGTCCATGCTGAATGCCGGACTCATTACAGCCAGTTCATTACAAGAAGCTGAACAGCTGCAGAAAGAACATGAACAATTCCAACATGCAATAGAGGTAAGATATATATATATATACCGTGTAGCCTGGTAGCCTGTTAGCCTGGTAGCCTGTATAGCCTCTAGTTGCATCTATCTTACTTCATCACTTTCCTCATCTTGCTCATGTTCTTCCATTTAATCATTCGTTTCCATCTGCCCTTGTCTTTCATCTTTTCCGGCATTCCCTCTGCACAGTTCAGCCTTTTGCCCTTTCAGGTTCTAGTCACACATGAAATGGAATTATGAATAACTCATATTTATGTCTCTCTCTTTCTCTGCTCATCTTTTTTTAGTTCTCGTTTTGCCACTGATTCTCGTTTTGCAACTTCCTTTGACCCCCTTCTGCAAATCTCTAGCTCATACACACACACACACACACATACTAAATGATGTGCTGTCAGATAAGAGCTGCATTAATGATTATTGCTAATGTGAGACTGGAATTTTAATTTCCCATAACTGTGGTTCCTATAACTTAAAAATAATCTTTTGTGGTGACGAAGTAGCAACAACAGGTACTGCAGTTGTTATCTAAGGTTGCAGGAAATCCTTCATTCTTTTTTCTCTTTCTGTCTTCCCTCTCTCCCGTGCTGTTAATCCAGCAATGACTCAGCAGCCTTATTCTCAGGCTTTGCAAGAAATCACTGGAGGCTTTCCTATCCTTAGCTCTCATTCTAATTTCATTTCCAGAATGCTCACTAGAGTCTAGAGCAATCGTTTTTGTGATACAGCTGAAATCAGAAATTTCATTTCTTCCACCTTCCACCAAACTGCCCTGCAGGGTCTACAACAAACTAGGGTTGTATGTGTCATCATTGCATTGTGTATGGATTTGCATGACTCTTGAATGTAAAATATGTACTTTTTTTAATCTTACATTTTATTCCCGAAGCAGAAAACCCACCAGAGTGCGCTGCAGGTACAGCAGAAAGCAGAGGCCTTACTCCAGGCTAACCACTACGACATGGATATGATCAGAGACTGTGCAGAAAAGGTGGTGCACTCTTAGAACCTATACATACGATGATAGTACATATAGGTGGGGTCATTGCTGTTTAATCATAAACTGATTGGTTTTATTTCAAGGTGGCGGACCACTGGCAGCAGCTGATGCTGAAGATGGAGGACAGACTCAAGCTGGTCAATGCTTCTGTGGCCTTTTACAAGACCTCTGAGCAGGTGCTGCTTCTGCAGTGTCATTAAAACACTGAATTTTAACAGGTTACGTGAAAGTCTAAAGCATAAGATAGCCAGTTGTGAAGTTGTTTTATTTATTTTTTATCTCTAGGTGTGCAGCGTGTTAGAAAGCCTGGAGCAGGAGTACAAGAGAGAAGAAGACTGGTGTGGCGGTGCCGATAAACTGGGCCCGAACAGCGAGGCGGACCACGTCACTCCCATGATCAGCAAACATCTGGAGCAAAAAGAGGCCTTCCTAAAGGTGACATTGTTCATATCTTGGTTATATTGTGTTAGTATGAATGACAGTGCTCTTGACCTTGAAAGTGACCGACCTGATCTCCTGCACACCGACAGGCATGTACTTTAGCCCGGCGTAATGCTGACGTCTTCTTGAAGTATCTTCACCGGAACAGTGTCAACATGCCAGGCATGTTGTCCCATGTCAAAGCCCCAGAGACTCAGGTGAAGAGTAAGTAACTCAGTGATTGCCTTCATATTTTAAGAGGATATGTCTCCTTTTCTCTTTCTTAATTTATTTGGCTGAATTTGGACATCAGCCATACATTTGAATGACTCGTTTAGTAAGAAACATCCTAAATGCATTCATTGTGTGTCTTGCTGTTGCTTCAACAGATATACTGAATGAGCTCCTGCAGAGAGAGAACAGAGTTCTGCACTTCTGGACCATGAGGAAGCGAAGGCTGGACCAGTGCCAGCAATATGTGGTGTTTGAACGCAGTGCCAAACAGGTGGGAGTTAAATCTGAGCTCATTGCTACAATGTCTCATTCATTTAACTTCTGAAGAAGGGAAAAAACATCTTTGCCCTCTTATATAATTGCCTCTTGTTTGGATTGGAGCTAAATCAGCAAGTTGACATGCCTCACTTAGCATGAAGCTGCAGCTCTGTCTGTTTTTTAATCGTGTGTTTTCCTAGTAAGGTTACATCTCAGATGTACCGGAATATGATGTAAGGCGGTGGTCAGTGTCAGAAGGACAACTATCATTATGTGGCTCACCGAATTTAAACACTATATTTAATTCTTTGCCAAACTTTAGCCACTGGTATTTTATCATTTTAAGTTTTGCCTGTGTTTTAACAGAAGAAGTCAAGTTGCACAAACAATTTAACTAAAGGACGCTTCAGATAAGCCTTATTACTAATAATACTAATATTCTAATCCTAGTGTACTAATTAGTTTTTCATTAGCATTCACAATATCTCCACCCTCCACAGATCTAAATTAAAATGTAATTCAAACTTGACCTCTGGAAACTTAATTCTGATGAAGCCAAAACTAGTTTGGATCTGTGGTTTGGCTGCGGACCTGCTGTTTAAATACATATAGTCACTGACCTCCACTTGTGGCGTGTCTGTAGTACTGCACAGACACGCAGCCGAGCGCTGAGCCAGTGAATTTAGATGACATCATAGATTTTTCTAGGACATGGCAGCTCTAGGGTGGGCCAGGTTTTATCCGCATGCCCAAAATGCATTCTGGTCTCACAGTTGGACTAGGCCAGTTCTTCCACTGCAGGTAATAAGGTACATAGAAGCTCAAAAACAATTTATATATGGAAAGTGAATGCTACAAATGTAAACATTGTTCTTAAGTCTTGTATCATTATTTTTTCTAAAGAATTCTGTGGCTGTTATGGTAATCCTAAATCTTTTTCTAAAGGTAAACTGTTCGGTTTGAGCTCATCATCTCAAATTTAAACAAACACCACACTGGATAGGATCAAATTAAAGTCAGAAGTTTGAAATGTATTTACCTTGAGACCATAACCAGGTTCAAATGCCAGGCTTGTTGCAGCTCTTCTGATTTGGATCATAAAATCCCTGCTGTCAAACGAACTTATTAGTCAATGGTTGTTCTCCCAGGCCCTGGAGTGGATCCATGACACTGGGGAATTCTACCTGTCCACACACACTTCCACTGGTTCCAGCATTCACCACACACAGGAGCTGCTAAAAGAGCACGAAGACTTCCAAATAACAGCAAAGGTACATCAGAGTGTCTTTGTCTTTATTTGTAATTTCTCTGTTACGGTGTAGCAGAAGGCATATTTTGCTCCTGTTGCTCTCCTTGTCCTGCTGTGTGTATTTTGGCAGACATGCGCTGTGCCGAGGGGCCCAGCCTCAGGGCCGTGCATTGTCCTCTTTGCTCATTGCTGTGTCACTGTTATTGCGTTAGAATACAAGCTATTGTGCACATCAAGCAAACAGTGTCCCGACTCTCTCTCTGTCTCTCTTATCTACCTTTCCTCCTCTGTCACTGTCGCTCTGTGGCCACCTCTCCTCTCTCTACATGCCCTCCCTGGATGTCTCTCTATTGACAGCAAACCAAAGAGCGGGTGAAGCTGTTGATCCAGCTGGCAGATGGGTTTTGTGACAAGGGCCACGCCCATGCCCTGGAGATAAAGAAATGGGTATCCTCGGTGGACAAGCGCTACCGGGATTTCTCTCTCCGCATGGACAAATACCGAACCTGCCTGGAAACGGCACTCGGCATTTCTTCTGACTCCAACAAGGCTGTGAGTGAAAAGCATTGATAGAACTCAAAGGCGAATGGATCTTATCAATACTTTATATACTCTGTTACTATATTTTAATCCAAAATCTTGGGTTGATGCTGTTTACTGTGTGCCAAACAGAGATGCAGCCATTAATATATTGCACTTATTTTTCAGATTAGAAACTTGACCTGTCTAGAAAAGGCTTACATGTTATAATTAAATTATCATCAAGTAACTCTGGATTCCAATTTATTCAAGTTTTTTGTGCAGGAAGAGTTTTTTGCAGCAGGTGGGCAGATATAAACAGGCATTCACACTCTGTCTTCCAAAAGTTCTGTTTAATGGAGAGAGAATGCAAATCCATTATGCATCGGTGTACTTGTTATAAACCGCTGTCTTCTCCTCAGAGTAAAGAGCTGCAACTGGACATCATCCCAGCCAGTGCTCCTGGGTCAGAGGTTAAGCTCAGGGATGCTGCCCATGAACTCAATGAGGAGAAGAGAAAGTCAGCTCGAAGGAAAGAGTAAGAGCAAGAACCATTTCCGCCTGGAAAAACGGTCCGATGATTTACTGCAATCATGCAGGAAATCCTCATTGTTTTATGGACCAAGAAAGTTATATTCAAATTGCTTTTACTTGTGATAACGTGGAGTCGAATGTCTGGGAGCGTCATTGTGAACGAAACTTGAAATCTCTGAATCCAGTGAAGTGTGGGAACAAATGAAGATGGGATTTGTGGTGCATCTGAGCGGATGTAGAGCAGTAATGTGCATTTGTAACTGCAGTTTGTCTGTGTAACTGGGTTGAAATGATATATGGGTGAATTTCATGGGAGGAAGCCCAAGAAAAGCTTGTAAATTAGAGTCAGTAATATATATGTAGCCAAAAAAGGAAGCGCGAGTGGACTATAAAGGATCTACATACAACAACAGGTCTATATTTGTCCAAACGTCTTCACGTGGGGACGGGGTTACCTGTGTTAGATGTAGAGTATTAAATATATATAACCAAATAGCACATTGATCCAGCTGTAGGTTATAGTATGTAATCTACAGTCTCTTTGCATGCGCATTGTTGAACCACTCATCTGTTGACATTTTATAATTATTAAGAGGAAACCAAGATGGAGTTAAGGAACATCAATCTCACAATTCATGATTTTAAGACCAGTTCCTTTTGAATTTGCTATGAGATAATCACATCAAGATATATGGTGTTTCACACTTTGTCGTATAATGTTGCAAGTATATTACAGTAGTTTAATTTATACATTAGTCTTTATCACAGTTTGCTTTGTTCTATTTGTTAATTTTCCCCTTCCAGATTTATAATGGCTGAGCTTATTCAAACAGAGAAAGCCTACGTTCGAGACCTACGGGAGTGTATGGATGTAAGTATTGGAACAAACAAACAAGCAGATGTCCATTTACCTTACATTTATCATCACCTCATATATTTTCCTGATTTGTAGTGAAGTGCCTCTCTTGTGTTTGGTTTTACTCTTTTTGTGTATCTTTTCTTTTCTAAATGGTGACATTCAAAATGTTTTGTAATTGATCAGTTGTTCTGTGTGTGTTTGCAGACATACCTGTGGGAGATGACCAGCGGTGTGGAGGAGATTCCCCCTGGCATTGTCAACAAGGAGCACATCATCTTTGGGAACATGCAGGACCTCTATGAGTTTCATCACAAGTCAGTAGATTCTACTGGAACATTTTGTTATCTTTGCTTCAAATTGATGCCAGATTATTCCAGTCTGGCATCAATATTTTTCAGGAACAAGGGTATATTAAAAGTACATCTTCCAACATCTGAATACGCCTCTTTTTAATCTTTACAGCATCTTCCTGAAGGAGTTGGAGAAATATGAGCAGCTTCCGGAGGACGTCGGCCACTGTTTTGTGACTTGGGTAAGAAGTCTTCAAGGATTGAAGATTGATTTATGTTCCTAGACTGCTCTCCTATAGAGTGTTTAGCGTTTCTTTTTGAATCTGCTTTTCGCTAATGTTGATGTCTTGTGAATAAAGATGCTGTTGTCTTGTTCAGGCGGATAAGTTCCAAATGTATGTGAACTACTGTAAGAACAAACCCGACTCCACTCAGCTCATCCTGGAACATGCTGGGCCCTACTTTGATGTAAGGACCTACCAATTCCAATATATATTATAGTAACTTATGAAGTTATAATTGCAATATTCAGCTTTTATTTTGCTTTCTGTCGATGCTGCGTGGACTGAAGTCTGTGTCTCTCTTTGATTTACAGGAAATTCAGCAAAGACATCGTCTGGCCAACTCCATCTCTTCCTATCTGATCAAACCGGTCCAGAGAATCACCAAATATCAGCTCCTCTTAAAGGTACAGTAGGACCATAAAGCCTTTAACTCTTTCTAATTCTTAATCCAAGCATCATTTTGAGTTTCATCACTGTTTGGGTGCTTCTGTTGTAGGAGCTGTTGACATGCTGTGAGGAGGGTAAAGGTGAAATTAAGGATGGACTGGAAGTAATGCTCAGTGTCCCCAAGAAAGCCAATGATGCCATGCACCTCTCTATGCTGGATGGTGGGCACACACACACACACACACAGACACACACATATAGGAGACGTGTATCAGAATGTGTGGCATTACCTTCAACATTCAATTTGTTTCTCTGGCTAGAATCACATCTCTCACCTGCAAGAATGTCTAAGTTGCTCTTTTTTCCCTGTTCTCCTGTCACTATCACAGGGTTTGACGGGAATATCGACTCCCAGGGAGAGTTAATACTCCAGGAGTCTTTCCAGGTCTGGGATCCCAAGACTCTGATCCGGAAGGGTCGTGACCGACACCTCTTCCTGTTTGAGATGTCTCTCGTCTTCAGTAAGGAAGTTAAAGACTCCAACGGGCGCAGCAAGTACCTGTACAAGAGCAAACTCTTTGTGAGTAATATAACGTTTTATCAGCCCGTATGGCGTCCGCTCTTCTACAAATGAGAAGCCAATTAACAGTAATAGTATCACGCGCTGACTTCAGAGTCACTGATGTCACTTTGATTATTTATTTTCATATTATTTATTGCATAAAGTTCATTTATCCTTCATGTTGATCAGACGTTGTTTTCACCCCCTCAGACATCAGAGCTGGGAGTGACAGAACATGTAGAGGGAGATCCATGTAAATTTGCACTGTGGGTTGGAAGGACCCCGACCTCGGACAACAAGATTGTGCTCAAGGTAATAATATAGCAGACAAGATAACGCAACAATGTCTGGTCGTCATATTAACACGCATTATGAATCCTTTATTTATTTACCTTAATTAGTTGCTCCAGTTTGAACTAATAAACCAAATATTGTCGCTTCATAAGGAGCGTCAGTGAGTTTCATAATGTAGCTTCCTGCTACGTATTGAGGCGTCATAGACAAACACTAGCAATAAATGGGTCATAATCCAAACAAGCTGGTAGTCCTCATGCAGTGATTTGGATGTTTAATGCAGATTGTGCCTGGATGCATATTGTTAAGAGACTGTAGCATGTTTACTGTATAGTGATGCCATCTGTTTTGCTGCGTACGTTCTGATGAACGTCTGATCTTAACGCTGTCAGCAGCCTTGATGCTGATCACTACTCAGGAGGGGGATGCAGGGAACATTCAGACGAAGGTAGACATGAGAAAGATGGTGCATCAGTGACGTCAATAAACACAGCTGATAATAAATGGCTGTGTTTTCCTCTGTGGAACTCCATGTGGATATCAGGAGTATCGACAGAATATTTAACAAGGCGGAGAGGATGCTGCTAAATGAGTCATTTGTTTGGGTCTAGTGAACAGAACAGCTGATTTAATTTTTCTCCGTTGTTCAATGGACCATCATTTTCTGTATGTGAACAAGAAATTTAAAAAAAAATAACAAACCTGGCTTCACCGCTGAAGCTGTTAAGAGTTAGAACCACTGACATACATCCATGTGTCCCGTCCCAGGCTTCAAGTATCGAGAACAAACAGGACTGGATCAAACACATCCGCGAGGTCATCCAGGAGCGAACTGTCCACCTGCGTGGAGCGCTAAAGGAACCGATACACATCCCAAAGGCCACGACAGCGAAACACAAAGGCCGAAGGTGAGTATTAAAGCAAAAATTGACAACATATGTACATCATCAAGAGCAATATATTCAAAATATCTGAACAAAAAAAAGTACCGGTAACCCCTTCCTTTCACTCAGTAATGAATTATTCCAATTACACCAAAAATCATCACAGATTTATAATAGTCACACATTTCTTTTTACTTTGTTGACTACCAGAATTGTAATGAGAAAAAACAAAATTACAGCCGACAGTAATGAAATGTCCCAAAATCCAGATTATCACAAGGCATTAATTCAGTAATCAGGATTTCCAGTAAAACTCAATGATGATTGGAATAACAGAATAACTGTGACATCTGCCTGCAGGGACGGAGAAGAGCTGGACAGCCAGGGAGACGCTAGCAGCCAGCCGGATACCATCTCCATCGCCTCACGCACATCTCAGAACACACTGGACAGTGATAAGGTAGAAAAACACACAAACACACTCCAGAAACAATCTCTGGGCACAAAGTACACCCAGCAGCACTTTAGAGACACAGTGTAGAACATATTTCATCAATTATTGTTTTGGTTTCACTTCACGTGTCACTATATTAAGTCAGGAAAAGAGAGGAGCCTGTCTCTCATTGGTCCATTTCATACCAGTACACAGTGACATCATTATATGAGGCTGCACACTGGGAAGATAGAAGCAACTCTGTCAAAGTGTTTGACTGTGTGTGGAGGAAGAAACAGTCCATCTGACAAAACTATAGACTAGAGAGCGAGTGTGTGTGTGTGTGTGTGTGTGTGTGTGTGTGTGTGTGTGTGTGTCTTGACTCACTGGGAACAGTCAGCCATGGTTATATCTAGTAATGGCAGCACAGAAGGCTTGTCCTCCTACGCTCAGTATGAGCAACTGTAAAGCAAACACACACACCCGCACACATGCACTAACACATTAGATGCAAAAAAATACTCCCATACTTTTATGTAATACAAACTTCGTTTCCGATTTCCGCCTCATGCCTGTGGCATAGCAGAGCGTTAGCCTGGTAGGTTTACTGTTAACACAGCTCTGTGATTGTTTCACATAATATAAAGCCAATCCGAAAGAGGGGAGGAGGTGCAAAATGTGTTTGAGTGCAATCAAAAATAACTTAGTCATTATTCCCTCAGTTTATAAACATATTCTTATTTATAAGCATTTAAAACTCAAAGCAGATCAGCCGCTCTGTTTGAATGCCTCTCTCTCTCTCTCTCTCTCTCTCTGTCAGTGTTCTCTGTGAAACCTCCCATTCAAGGCGCAGTGACAGTGGTGTGTTTGTTTTTGTGTGTGTGTGTGCATGTGTGTGTGTGTAGACGTGTGTGTGCTTCAGTGACGGGCTTGTCTTTCAGCAGCTTCAGCCTCCTCCGCTCTGTCCACGGAGGATGCTCGTCTATCTGCCACTGTAGAGCTCCATTTTCACAGCTATCGATCGCACTCTGCTCCAAACTTAGATTTATTTAGATAAACCGTTTTTCTCCACTAATTTTCCGGTACATTTTTCTGTTGCTGAATGGACTTTAGTAATCTTAACTGTGGAAGCATTTGTTTAAATGCAAGGATGGATTAGCTGATCTGCTCCGGGGAAGAGAGTCACAGCAGGGAGCCCTTTTGCCTTCAATAGTCCGATTGTAAGCGGCCACAGAGGAGCGCTATTGATGGCAATTAACCTTTCTCCTGGCACCCGACGTTCTAATGGATTAGGATTGTAATTTAATTGGACTCTCTGTAGAAATATTCCAGAAAAAGTCGAGTAAATTATCTTAATTTCCAGAGAACGCATTCTGATCTCAGGCGATCTCTTGTTGTAGAAATCAGACAGCTCTAGAGTTTTCTAGTTCTTTGGGACATTTTTCACAATGAGGGAGTGGAAAATGATGGAGAGGTTGGGGGAAAGGAGCTCACATCCTGTGTCTCAGCTCCTCAGCTCGTTGGCTTTGCCACACTATCAAAGGGTATGTTTAAAATTATATGTTTACTGTAAAAGACAAAAAAAAGCCTCACCTATCTTAAGTGGTTCATGCGATGTGTGCATTTCAGTTGTAGAAGGAAATTAGGAAAATAAAAAATGGGCTTCCAAATTACAGACATTAAATTGAATTAGAACGCTATTTGTGAAATGCTAATATTTACTTTTATTTAGTAAAATAAGTTTACGTAATTTTGCAGTGTCTCAGATACTTTGTATTTGTACGGTACCACAACTTTTATATTCTTTGGTGTACTCTTACCTTACGTATTGTGTTTTTCCTGTGGCTGCAGAATCCTTCTATTATGGAGTGTAGCATCAACGATAACTGCATGCATTTTGAATCGCATGAAAAACCAAAACAACTTTGAGCATCGCTAGTGATCAATCAATAATTTCACCTTGTTCTGCTTCTGTCCTTTTACTGCCTTCTTCAGTCATATCGGTCAGGCTGGAATTAGCCACCAGTCATCCTTTCCGTCTTTCATTTTTTCGCCTGTGCTCTACACAAAGGATGTTGTGTGGGAATATCAGAACTTTTAATTGTTGTCTGTCTTTTAAGAAGAATTGATTTAACATTTATCTGCAATGGCGCCAAAGATATAGAATACCCTAATTTATACCCATGGCTGTCCGAATTCCTCCTTTATTAAAAAGCAATAATATATTCAGTTGACAACTGAGCTAAGTTCCCATTTTACGTTTGACAGCTTAATATTATTTTGTTTCACAATTTGTCGCATATTCAGTAGAAAACAAATGCACGAATATCCGCACTCGTTATCAGTAGATGTGTTTTGACACCACTTTTGTCCTCCTTTCATTCTAGCTGTCCGGTGGCTGTGAATTAACGGTGGTGATCCACGACTTTGTGGCTAGTAACGGCAGCAGCAGTGGCGAGCTGACGGTGCGGCGAGGCCAAACTGTGGAGGTTCTTGAGCGACTCCATGACAAACCGGACTGGTGCCTGGTGCGAACCACAGATCGCTCTCCGGCTCAGGAGGGCATCGTACCCTGCTCCATGCTCTGCATCGCTCACTCCAGGTCTTCCATGGAGATGGAGGGGCTCTTCAACCACAAAGGTAGGAGAGGATGTTTCCTTGGCTATTCCTCCGTTCCCTGACAGGTGGACAGGATGCTATTTTCTCATTCTGAAGCACAGCTGGCCACTTCAAAACACGAGTGCTAATTGGATGCAATTCATGTTTGGAAACATCAACGGTGGCCCTCAGAATCTTGTTATCTCACCCACCAACTGCTTGTCACATCCATACACATATGCACACTAGAAGCCTTTGGGAAAACTAATAGAATGTGTTTCTTGTTTGCAAACACAGCATTGGTGACTTGCAAAGGCTTAATTTCTCACCTAACTGCTGCTTGGGGAACCATATACAGTACATATTTCTAGATGTTGCTATGCAACTGTGGTAACCCTGCTTGACACACAGTTCTCTTTTGATTATGTTACAGCAAAGAGAAAACCTTGAATCTGCAGCACTGTTGGCATCAATAGAAACCTTTATTTTGTCCTAAGCACGCAGCACCATCTTCTTCCATAGAAGCAAAGACATGGAATTAATCATCCTCAGTCCCGGATGATATAATTCCAGTCTGCATAAGAAGATTTCTTGGTCTGCTGTTGTGATGGTGGCTGCTTCCTTGTTTTGCACTCTGGGCAGTGGTTCAGGATCAATAATGTAATGTAATATATTGTTTGACATTTTCTTACCTCCCCCAAGGAGGTTATGTTTTTGATGCCGTTTGTCTGTCTGTCTGTCTGTTTGTCAGCAGGATTACGGAAAAAACTGCTGGATGGAGATGGGTCTTGGTCTATCTTAGTGCATATCGGACCCCTTTATGACTGTGATCTATCACGCAAAATGTCTTCTGAACCGGGTCCGAATGTCTGACAAGGAGCAATTATTGACTACAGTTGAAGCCAATTTCCGTCTCGGGACTAACAGTTTTTAAAAGAATCGAGTGATTCACATGCCATAGAATTAGCTTTCAATTGTTGAGCTGGCAGCTGCTTGTCTGCTCCAGATTGGAGCACTGTTACCTACATACTAATCACGGTTTTCATTCTTTCTGGTTAGAATTCCTCCATTTAAAAGACTCTGGATGGAGCAGAGTGCAGGTGGAGCTTGTACAAGTGTGCGTCTGTTCCTTCAGGAAAGACTGTGTTTAGAGCCAAGTGAGAGACACACACTCACAATTAAACAGAGGGATCTCTGTGTCCAGCTTGTATGTCAGATGAAGTAATGGTGAAGGAAAGCAGAGGTCGCTGAAAAATCTGATCCTTTAGAGATGCATAATTAAGATGGATTCATTATAGCAACTCTACATTTCTGAAAGAAATTGTGAAACTTATAATCAACCACTTCTGTTGGGTTTTATAACCAAGTCTATATTTGTTCCAAGCCTCCTCTACTCGTTGTGTGCATCCTAATGCCTGTGAAATATGCACCCACCCACACAAACTGAGTGGGTGCTTCTACAAAGGGTAATACGGTAGCTGCGCTGCATGTTTACCGGTACACACATCCTCATGGAGCGGGAGAGGCACAGTAGAGTCTTGCCCAATATCCTCACAGCAGCCCACTCACTGAAGAGGGAGGGAAGGAGATACAAAGAGAGAAAGCATCCTCCTCTCTAATGCCATATTTGACTACCTCTTCATCACTCTGGACCTCACATGTCTTCCTCTCAAAGACATAGTTCCTGTAGCAGTCTTATATGTACTTTTTTTTATTTTATTATTGCGTAATAATTTTAGTTGGCACTCGTGCCTGGAGAAGGAAAATATCTACTTAGAATCCCAGGGGTTTGATATTTGACTGGCATGGCTCATGGAATTGAGTCCTTAGTGTCTCTACACCCATTTTGCTCAATGGATTTGGGAAAGGGACGACACTCTGACAGCTGCAAGTTCTGGCTGCTGGATCTTGGTAGGTGCCTCAGTCAGGTTTAGCACGCGATGACATACAGAACATTGCATGGCAGAAATACTGTCATATCACATTTTTAAATTAGGGTAGGCTTTGCCTCCTGAGACACTTATTCTGTCTCAGGAGGCAGTGTGCCTACCGTGTGCCTGAGTAGGATCAAGGAAATTATCTCTTGTCTTCAAAAATGCTGCATTTGGAAGTTGTGAAACTGAAGTTTGTGCTTTTACGAACTACCCAGAAAAAAGAACCTGGACATTTGAAGGTTGAGAAAGAGAGATGACTTAAAGGATAAGATGACCAGTTCAGTTTTAACGTTTATCATGTTCAAGATGTAAGTAAAGTCTGGGTTGATGACGTCTTTATTTTCAACATATGCTTCGTCAACAAGGGATGGGATGCCAAAAAAAACAAATTCAAACAAGGACAGTTTTGCAATTTGGCATTTGTTTTTATTTGGTCGCATCAGTTAACAGACAAGTGTGGATTATATCGTAGCATTATGTCTGCAAATGTCATTTGGTGAATGCACTGTTATGTGATGAGTAAATCTACTGAAATCCCTCTGATAAGATTATATCTTTGTGCCTATCTGTGCGTCAGATGGGTGCTGTGCAGATGCGCAGAGGGTGATGCCAGGGAGAATAGAAAATAATGAGGTCAAATAAATCCGACCAGAGCAGAAAATGTGCCTGCCAAAAACAGTTACAGAAACCCTTAAAAACATATTCCTGGAATTTGAAACACGAAGTCAGTAAATGCTTACAAACCACCCATGCCAACGCCACGCCCTGCTTAACTACGACTGTTTGGCAAGCTCCTTCTAGAGTTATCTAGATTTTTACACATCAGAAACAAATCAATCCCTCTGGATTTTCCCACAAGCTTGCTACCTCCACCCTTAAAGCTCATCTACATCCACATCAAATAAAATGTGTGCCTTTGTTTCTCTCTTCCTGGGAAAGATAAGACCACAGGAAAGATGCTCCCTGATGACACCTTTGGAATCCCAGGCATGTTTGTGTAGAGCTACGCAGACATTGAGCATCGCTCCAGTTGAGCGGCAGTCCCTCCCCTGTTCTGAGACACAGCCAAAAAGGTGTACACATGTTAATTGCAGTAGCATGAATGAGCAGCGGCTGACATATGATAGCTTGCTACTAGCCTCCAGATCAATTAGCAAGAGTCTATAAATGCAATTAGAGAGCATTTGCTCTGAAGGTCACAACAACAAATAAAAACAATGCTTGTGTGTGTGTGTGCATGCACATTTTGTCCTTCAAAAGCAGTTATCACGATAGGGTCATCACCACTTAGTTGGAGGCGTGCCCATGGGGGGGGGGCAAGCCTGACCAGCTCTTCCTGAAGGTCCCTCCACGGAGGGTAAAAGCAGAGGTCATGGCCCCCACGTGTCTCAAGGGTTATTTTCTACAGAGGAGCCATTTGTCAAGGCTGCTGGCCCCTGTGTTTCATCCATTTCAACCCCTGTTGTAGCACAACGTCTTCAATCAGAGCATGTGGAGCGCAGCAGATGTTGATCTGTCAGTGTGAGCTTTTTAGTTGTTTTAATCTTGTTATTGTTGTACTAAATTTATGGAGTTTTATTTTTGCTATTGCAACGGGCCCCATTACTAACTTGCCCGGCAGCTTCTCAGATAATACCTAAGACACAGTTGTTAGCAGCATGACTAAATGTTAGCCTGTGGCCCCAGCGAGGCGATCCGTTTGTTCTGCATGAGGCCCTTCGAGTCTCTCCTCAAGAGCACAGGTTCTCACCCCAGCATTACATTGTGTACACAAGTAGGTGTATGATGGAGGTCATCAGTTCCCATAAAAATAGCAGCAAGGGGCCTGGTTTGCATTAGAAAATGACAGATGTGCGACGAAGAAATTGTTTACGCAAAGGCTCTTTATACCATAATAATTCAAGGCCTAGTCAGGAGCTGTACTTTCTGCTTTTAGAATGAACTATGAATTGTGTTGAAATAATTTACAGAACTTGGACACTTTAAATAGTCTTTAGACACCAACAAGAGTAAGTGCTAAGGTGTTGTGTGTCATCAGATTTACAGCCGTGCCCATGGCTGAAACATTCCAGAGCAGTATCGTAACAAGCAGTTGTGGCTATGGTTTTCATTGGTTGTTACAGGTGAATCAGAAGAGACAGTTAAATCACACTGTTCTCCTGAAATCAATACTACATGATGAGTTTGTAAAAGAGCTTATCTGCCATCAGATTTCCCTGGAGCAGAGCAGACGACCCCGGAATGCCTCGCGTGTTTGAATATGCCCTTTGGGTGGAATTTTAAAGTTCCCCAAAGTAGGTCAAGATCTTCCTTGGATAATAGAACAGTTTCTTTCCGTCTGACTTTCTGTCAGAAATAAGAGGGGGGGGGGGGGGGGGGGGGAATGGATGAAAACATTATAAAGAGATGTGTTTTCTCCAGCTCGGCCTTTACGTGGTCATTTTATTCCTTGGCTAAGTCACATCTTAGAAGATCTTCCTCCTGGCAGCTCAGCCACTGCAGAGCAGTGGAGTCATGAGGACTATTATTACTGAAACTATTGCTGAAGACACAGATGACCCGGGCTTTGTCCGAGTACAATGCTGATAGGAGCCACAGAGAACATTGCTCCTGACGTGAGAGAGACTTGATATTCTAAAAAATGTGTTCTCTTCTTCCGCTTCACGCGATGGCAGAACACTGTGTATCTGTGGAGCACAATGAAAACAAGTGATGGAATGGTTGACATGCACATTCACAGGCAAAAATATTTATTCAAATTATATGAAGTTTCCAGTGAGGGAAAGCAGAGTAACCAGACCTGCTATTTACCACCTGTTTTAATCTTCAGCAGTTTTTCCACAAACAGTTTTGAAGATCAAACAACTCATAAGGCAAATTATGAATTACAGTACACACAATATGTTGACATATGATCAAATGGTTTGCAATAAAGATGGGAGAGATGAATCCATGGCATCTGTGTGGTGCCATGGAAACTGAGACCTGAGTGGATGGAACTGATTAGCAGAATCAGAATAAAAATGTCTTAATTATTTCCTCATTCTGAGACCTTATCCAAACAGGTTTTTATTTTATTTTTTTGCACAAGAGATGTTGCCTGGGTGATTGTCGATCATATCCATGGAGCCGGTTGAGGTTTTCTTTGCTATATGAGCAATGAATTAGCAGCAGACAAAGGGATACCCAAATCATCCATATACTCTTTAACAGGGACTTTTTCGCAGAGGTAAAAAGATTACGGTATGTCCAAATATGTTGTGGTGTCATGTTGCACATTGTAGCAGCACACAAATCTAACTTCCAAGATTATCACAGCTGCAGCAGGCTATTTGGTCAGATGGCTTGAGCCAGTCGAGAGGTTTTGCTTCTTCACTCTGTTACATGTTGCAGCATTTTTGATGGCAGCATAGTAAACTGATGAGGGAATATCAGGGACATCACACAGAGAGTGACCAGACAGGTCATTTGTGTGAAGCATTCAGACAAAACCTCAACCATCCCTTTGTCCGTTGTTTTCTAACACTTCATTGCATGTTTAAGAGACGCACCGTCACTGCGAGGAGGAGGCCGGTTGGCCTGCTGCACATAACACATGCATTACAGCAGAGTAAAAACAAATCACATACTTTATTATCATATAACGTGTATTGTTTTCTATGTTCTCTCACCAGATGAAAAACGTTTAAAATCTCACATGCTTATATGGTGCCCTTAGAAGTGAGATTAATTTAAATGGAGTGAAACCTCCCAGTCAGTTCAGACTAATAGCTCAAGCTGCACTGCTGCAAGCACATCTGCATTACATACCTCGCTCGTCGTCACATGCCCTCCCAGTATGGCAGCTGCAACCATTGTTTTTATCTCCCCGTCTGCCCACCAGTGCTGCTGTTGTTGCTGCACTTTCATCCCCACCACCAGCAACCCAGCATCCACCTGTTGGAAATGATAACGCCCCAAAATATCTAAACATACACGTGTTTTGCGTGTGAATGCCAGAAAGTAGATACCAAAGTCAAAATTAGTGAGTTCTCTGACTGAATGGTATCAATAAAGCGTTGATGCAAAAATAAAATAAAATAAAAACAATTCAAATGTTGTAAATAAACCTTTACTGTCCCCAAACAGCTCCTAATAATCCTTCTTGATGATGAAAGAATTTGTGCTGATGCCATGATCTCCTCTTTCTTTTAATTCCTTACCTTTAAGACGCGCTGTCTGTATCCAGTAACGACGGCCTACAACCAGGCTCCAGCCAAACCCTGGGCCCTCACAGCTCGCCAGGCCCGAAACGTCCTGGGAACACGTTGAGGAAGTGGCTGACCAGCCCTGTTCGGAGGCTCAGCTCCGGCAAAGCAGACGGCCACATCAAGAAGCTTGCCCACAAGCACAAGAAGAACCGTGATGTCACTAGGAAGAACATGGATGTGATGCATTGCTCGCAAAAGGACTCTGATGACAATGCTGCCACACCACAGGATGAGACACTGGAGGAAGTAAGACGCCGTGGTTTAATGCCCCCCCCCCCCCCCACCAGAAGATTTGAAGATACCGTTTTGGTTTTGACTTGCTACTTAACAAACATTGTTCTCTCTCCAGCGTATGCGCAATGAAGGACTAAGCAGCGGCACCCTATCCAAGTCTTCCTCGTCAGGCATGCAGAGCTGCGGTGAGGAGGAAGGAGAGGAAGGTGCTGATGCTGTCCCTCTTCCTCCCCCTATGGCCATCCAGCAACACAGCCTGCTGCAGCCTGACTCCCAAGACGACAAGGTGGGTCACACACGCGACGGTTTAAGTACACGTAGACACCTTCAAAATAGCTGCACAAGGTCACAGAAAGAAAACACAATGCATGACACTAGGTCAGATAAACAATGGTTTGGTTTTCATATAAGCTTTAACGCAACAACAACAAAAATAGAGGTATATGTTACTGTTATTTATATTTTATATAACCACATATGAGGTTTGTGGATATTTCTCAAAAATGTGTCAGTCAAGTGTAACCAAGACTTCATGTGATGAGAAATCACACACAGCTGTACTAAAAATAATGTTGTTCTTATTTACATCTTGAAATCAATTATATCTATTTTGATATTGCTTTCAATTTAGGCACCCATAGGATGTATTTTGGTTCCATGGAGAAGTGTAAAAATAATATCAGAATCATCCACACAGGGCTGAGAGTGACGGAACTTTTACTTTGCCACTAATGTCTTCTTTTTTCTCGTATATTCCTGATGGCTGCATGTTCCCTTCTTTAGTGTTATGTTGATTTCTGTTCTGCTGCCCTTCTTTCCCAGTTTCCCTCTCTCTCCATGTAGAAACAATCAATTTTCTGCACTTTGGATCCCTCTTTACGTTCTTTTCTTGCATCTTTGCTGTCTATCTTTCCTCAACTAAATGTCATTCCCTTGGAATGTAATTGTCCTTCTGTTGCTGAAGTGAATATTGCATCCACATGGAGATGTAAGCGTTTGTGAGGCTAAATAGTGACTTCCATTAAGTCTGGTTCTGATTGCCTGTATCCAAGTCTCAGCATGGGCTCTGCTGCAGAGCCACAGTTTCTCTTCAATGGAGGATTAAGCAATGCTCTATGCTGTGGTTCTTGTGATTAAAGAATTATCCCAGAGCTTGCCCTTGTCCTAAAGCCACCTCATAACCTCTGTCTCCCTGAGACCAGCCTGTGATTGGCTCCAACTTGGCCCCCAATTAACCCTTTTGCTAGGGAGATCACACTCCCCAATTCCATATTTGGGCAGGTGGCGTATCGGGGTCCAAACTCAACACTGGTGAGCCCGATCAAACATACAGACGTAGCCTATGAGAATGCATGAATGCCGTGTGCCTGCACCATCTGTCATGCTTTCCACCTTGAATCTGAACTGTTTTCCCCTTTTATTTTCAGTCTGCATCTCGTCTGTCCGCCCGTCCCAACAGTTCAGAGACACCAAGTGCTGCTGAACTGGTCAGCGCTATCGAGGAGCTGGTGAAGAGCAAGATGGTGAGCTAGAAATCACAACGCTCACAAGAACACACAAACATGGCAACACTGGGGGCAGAGGGGTTCTGGTCTAGTGCTTCTATTTGAGCACACACACATTGTCTGGTGGTGTTAATGGAGACCGACATCATGGTTCACTAGTCATCAATCAGGGCTGTGATGCACAATACCAGCTGTCCACTTTTCCAACAAATGGACATTGTACTCTTGCCAATCATGCATACTGTATGTCCACTGGCCTACATAACCTACATTGCTCTGTGACCATTCTGTCTTTTGACCTCTCTCCTCAGTCTCTGGAGGATCGCCCCAGCTCTCTGTCAGTAGAACAGGGTGACAGCAGCTCTCCCTCCCTCAATCCCTCTGACAACTCTCTCCTCTCTTCCTCCTCACCCATCGATGAGGTTGAGGAGCGCAAATCAGGCTTTTTCAAGAGGCGGCAGTGAGTTACAAACCCGAGTCCTGTTTTTTTTTTTTCTGTTGTGATCAACAAAAGCTGGTTAAGCCATTTTATCGTGGTCGTCGTCTTCATTAGTGTGCTTATAAGGACGATTCCACTGCGTTTACCCACAGCTAAGTGAATTAGATTTGGATTAGACGGTGACATGTTTTGTTTTGTGTCTCTCAGTTATGTGCATCTGGAGTTGGTGGAGACTGAGAGGGACTATGTCAGAGATCTGGGATCAGTGGTGGAGGTAAGAAAAGAAAGCAGTGATAGCTTAAAGCGTTTTTCTTCACATTCCTGCATGTTTTTACAAATGAGCTAACTTACCTCCTCCCAGGGTTACATGAGCAGGATGAAGGAGGAGGGAGTTCCAGATGACATGAAAGGAAAATACAAGATCGTCTTTGGCAATATTCATCAGATCTATGACTGGCACAAAGAGTATGATGGCAATATTTCTCCGGAACGAAGGTTAATCTTTCATGTAAGGGTTGCTATCAATTTAATGAGGTATTTCTCTCTTGTTTGGTTCACAGTTTTTTCCTTGGAGAACTTGAGAAGTGTTTGGACGATCCCGACAGGCTGGCTCCTTTATTTGTCAAACAGGTGAAAAAACCTATTTACATTTTACATTTTTTGTTAGTAAGGAAAATTACATAAATTGTTCTAAATTTTAAAATGCACAATTTTTCTCTGGTTTGGTTCCAATTGCAGGAGCGGCGGCTACACATGTACATTGTGTACTGCCAGAATAAACCTAAATCCGAGCATATTGTGTCAGAGTACATTGACACTTACTTTGAAGTAAGATTGTTAAACCATTTCAGAAAATGGGATTAGTATGTTCAAGAACTAATAATATTTGCCTCTTTATCAGGATCTGAAGCAGCGATTGGGGCACCGATTGCAGATCACTGATTTGTTAATTAAACCCATCCAACGTATAATGAAATACCAGCTGCTACTGAAGGTGGGTCAACCACCATTATTCTCACTTTGCAATACTGTAAATAATAATAATCATGCTATAATATTTATACTTCTAATACATTTTGACTGTTTCTCAGGATCTTTTTAAAATTTCCAAGAAGGCTGGCGTGGGTACTACAGAGCTGGAGGTAATGTAATACCCCGGTTTCAGCTCACAATTTATCAAAATACTACTACTGTGTTTACTGCTGTGTTGCTACCTGAGCCCATGCAGTGTTTCTCTTATGTTTGTGCGTCTCTCCTTCTGTACGACAGAAAGCTGTGGAGGTGATGTGTGTTGTGCCCAAACGCTGCAATGACATGATGAATGTTGGTCGCCTTCAAGGCTTTGAAGTAAGGCCGCTCTCTCCACTCACTGCAAATCTGCATTTATCCATAATTATAGTCAATGATATAAAGTAATTATTTAGTCCATGAAGAAATCAATTTCATATGAAAAAGCACTCTTATTTTTAATAAATATGTATGGAATACTGCAGGTCTGTGTTTATATTGTTCCCTCTGCTGTTCGTTCTTTAGGGTAAAATTGTGGCACAGGGCAGACTGCTCCTCCAAGACACATTCATGGTGTCTGACCAAGATGGGGGACTTCTGTCCAGGATGAAAGAGAGGAGGGTCTTCTTGTTTGAGCAGATTGTCATCTTCAGCGAACCCCTAGACAAAAAGAAGGGCTTCTCTTCTCCAGGCTACCTCTTTAAGAACAGCATCAAGGTTAGTGCAGCCCAGTTAAACGTGATTTAAAGAATTACACTATTTTGAGATTGTCTGTTCCTGTACTTTTAACATCTACCATTGCAGTGTCACCCTTTTTCCTTCCCTCCTTACTTTTGCCCCCCCGCCTCTCACTTCTCTCTTCATCCCTCTCTCTTGCTCTAGGTGAGCTGGTTGGGTTTAGAAGAAAATGCGGATGACCCCTGTAAGTTCACACTCACCTCCAGATCTTCAAGTGGAAACCTGGAGCGATTTACCCTCCATTCAACAAGTCCTGGAGTCAGTCAAGTCTGGGTCCACCAAGTCAGCCAAATACTGGAGAACCAGCGCAATTTCCTCAATGGTACGAGGCTAATGTGCTTCACTGGGACATTTTGTGGAAATAGACACACGCTACATTCGGTTGTATTTCCAAAATGTTGGGAAAACTCCAGGAAAATCTTGAAAACCCATTTTAGGTTTTTTTCTTGAGAATCGAATATTTACGTAAATATAATTCTGTGACTTGCCATTTATTCTCTCTCATAGCGCTGACATCTCCCATAGAGTACCAGAGAAACCATGTGGGTGGTGGTGGGCCAGGCGGTCCACCCAGCAGTAGCGGCGGTACTGGTGGCCTGCCAGGAGGCAGCAGCTCCAACAATACCCCCAACATGGGTGGATCAGCGACCAACTCCTCCCTGTGTGGCCCCCGCTCCCGACCCTCTCGCATCCCCCAGCCATCCTCACGTCTCCCCCAACCCGTACACCACCATCACCCCCCGGGTCCTGAGGGACCCAACAGATCAGCAGGTATGTGGTCTCCCTGCCACCCCCAGTCCCCGCCCTCTCACTCCTACTCAGACAGCACAAAAAATGGAGATATGTTCGTCTCAGAAGTCCCTAAAATGAGGAGACTGGATAGTCCTCAAGGGGGTAACAGTAATAACAGTAACAGGCCATCAGACAACATGGAGAGCGGTATCAGACCGGGTCTGGGGGGCTATGAAGAAACCCAGAAACATCAAATGGCTGGTATACCGCAAATGGCAGTGGCTCCTCTGAATCTGCCTCTAAAAAGCCCTCGAGTTGGAACAGTCGCTCCTCTAATTTCACCTCCGTCCTCTGGAGGGGGACTGGACACATTTGTTCCCTCCAGCCCAGCTCATAAAAACGCTTTCTGGGCTATGGTCCCTGGTATGCCTCCCTGTCTCGCCAGCCGGCCTGGCTCCTTCTCCAGTGACCCCGGTGGCGGAGGGGACTCTTTGGGCAGAGGGAGCCATGGGGCGCCCTCTCATCACCGCCACTCTACCCACAGTAAGGACATAGACCGCATGAGCACCTGCTCATCCACCAGCGAGCAGTCCATTCACTCCACCCAGAGCAATGGGGTAAGACGCCCAATGGAGGCCCAGGCTTCAGTGGGGCCGAACTGAACCCTTACATTTGCCACTAACCCAACCCTTACTGACTGGAGGTCGGCCACCCTGCCGCTGGCTCTGAGAATGGCTTTTACATGCAACAACTACAACAACGAAGTAGTAGCTATCTAAATGCACTAACCTCACCAACACTGTGTGACAGAGAATCTTTGACTCTCCCTAAAGTACTAACAGCGTGGATCTAACGGATGGAACGGCTGTTCTCTCTGCTTTCTTTGCCACTGTCTCAGAGCGTCAGTGTGTTTCCCTCTCAACTAAGTAACTAGAGTAATTTAACCCTTTGTCCTTTATAATGCACATTTGCACTTTCATAGGAGTATTTTCTTGTGATTGTGATTAACCCCCTGTCAAAATGTGTCACTAATGAGGAGCCCTTTAACATATGTATTTATTTTCTGTTGAATGTTTTGCAATGTTTAGCCCTCACTTCAACCTACATGTGTCTCCCTCAGCTGGTGAACTGCAAATTTTCTCTTTGCATCAACTTTGCTCTGATCTTCTAAACTCGAAGTTCCTTATTTTAATTTCTGCCTTCCAGCTTCTCCGAAAATAGCCTTTCTCTCCTATAGTGACTCATCACTTACCAACATATACACAAACTGTTTCTTTAACAATGCCTCTGCAAGAATAAAAACATTTTGCGTTTTTTAGATTGCTGCATGCATGATTAATTTTAGTAATGCCATTTTGGCGTGCTGTGTCGGTTACTGATGCACTTCCTTTTGACAGGAATGTCCTTATACATGCGTGCAGTTTATGTGTTTGGGTGTGAAAGTGTTTGTGTGCCTGCTGTGTGATTTAAGACTGACGCTTTATGATTCTCCAACAGAGTGAAAGCAGTAGCAGCAGCAGCGTGTCCACCATGTTGGTGACCCAGGACTACGTGGCGGTGAAGGAGGATGAGATCAGCGTGGTGCAGGGCGAGGTGGTTCAGATGCTGGCCAGTAACCAGCAAAACATGTTCCTGGTGTACCGGGCGGCCAATGAGCACTGCCCCGCCGCTGAGGGCTGGATTCCTGGCTATGTATTAGGACACACCTCATCCTGCAACACGCCTGACCTCCCTGAAGGAACCATTAAGTAAGAAGAACAGACAACCCTCCTGTTTTAAGTGTTTAAATTTGTCATTCACTGGAATAGAAAATGATATTTTCTGCATTCTGGACTTGTTTGCTTCAGAAAATCATTATCATGGCACACAGCACTCCGTATCCGCCGAAGGTCTGAGAAAAGAGACAAAGAGGGCAGGAAGATGGAGAATGGTTACCGCAAATCTCAGGACAGTCTGACCAACAAAGTCTCCGTCAAGGTAGAGCATGTGAAGGTCACTCTTCCAAACAGACTTCATGTGCTCTCGATCCTCACTTTATATTTTCATTTTCATTGCAGCTTCTAAATCCTAACTTCATTCATGATGGTAAGTAAATCTTTGTGTGTGTATTTGTGCATGTATATTAGTGTGTGTGTCCAAGTCTGAAAATCATAAGCGGGAAAAAAAACATGAAGTGTTCAAATCTAAATTCTTGAATTAGACATCTGTAAAACTTTCAGCGTCTAAGACGCATTAGTGGAAAAATGTGGTTCTCACTCATTTGGGACCTCTAACCTCTGTCTCTTCAGCTCCTCCAGAGTTCCTCATCCCTGTTAGTGATGCAGTTTGTGAGAGTGGCGGCTGTGTTATTCTGAGGTCCAGAGTCTGTGGTAGGCCCCGGGCCACTATTACCTGGCGGGGACCTGACAGCAGCACTCTGACCAATAACGGACACTACAGTATCGCATACAGGTAACAGCAGGAATTCTGACAAATTAATTAAAATCTGAGCAATATTAAATTCTGCTTCGCACTTGAGATCAAATATCAGGAAACTGAGTTGGAAAAAAACCATTCCAGTTCTCACGATGCATCACCTTTTGAGGGTTTTATTTCTCCATCCTTGTTACAGTGAGACAGAAGAGGCAACGCTTCGTATTCTGGAAGCGTATGTAGAAGACGCCGGTGTTTACACCTGTATCGCCACAAACGTAGCAGGCTCTGTCACCTCCTCAGCCAACCTCAGAGTCTCAGGTACAAATGCGGGTTTTGATGCTAAGAATGACAGCCAATGCCGCCAGTGCACACATTCATTGAATGAATTTTAATGAAACTGCTAAAGTAAAAAAAACTTTATTAAATGGACGCTTGTTTGGAGGAATTTGCTCCCTACTATATTCAACTCGGATCTGATTAAATTGTATGTGCTCAGGATCACCTGAGGATGGCAGCGAAGTCCTCTGGAAAAGCAGCTTTGAGTCCTACTACACGGAGATCACTGAACTAGGAAGGTAAGGATGCACTGATGAAGCCATCTTAGATTTTATTCCTTGAGGCTTGACTGTCACATCACTGATCGAAGCAGTAGTGTAATATTATTCGATAAGGGAAGTTGGGTAAGGGTATAGCTAAGCTTAAAATGCCTGCTAATTAACTGCAATGTGCTTTCTGGAGACTGAAGAGGATTTATCATTACCGACGAATCTCACCTGTTAAATCTAGCGGTGACACATACATGACAGATGCAGTAGATGACTATAAAAGACTGGTTGGCTCATTTTGAAAAAGTAAATCATCCTCTAGTCTAGACTTCGGATATGTATTCTGGTTCCAGAGTGAGGTAGTATACAGTGATACATAAATAACATCACTCAAACCTCAACAGGAGCAGATGTCACTCTATAATAGATTAGTGTTCATATGATCCTCTGACTCCCATTCCTGCTGCCCAGGGGTCGGTTCTCTGTGACCAAGCGGTGCGACCAGAGAGGGAGTAAACGGACCGTTGCGGCAAAACACGTCAACAAGAAGCTGCTGCGTCGAGAACAGGCGCTGCAGGAGATCCGGCTCCTACAGACCATAGACCACCCCAACCTGGTCAAGCTGCTGGATACATACGAGACCGCCAACAGCTACGTCATTGTGTTAGAGATGTACGGGCTTTATGGCTCCCATGTGGCTGGTTACGACCCATTTTTAATCAAATAAAATGGATCAATTTATTCCGTTCACTGCTGCTACAATTTATATTCTGTCTGTTTTCAGGGCGGACCAAGGACGGTTCCTGGACTATATAGTGAGCTGGGGCAACCTGACGGAGGAGAAGGTGGCGCTGTACCTCAGAGATATTCTTGAAGCGCTCCACTACCTGCATGGCTGGAGGATCGCACATCTCGATATTAAGGCAACTGCATATTTAGTGTCGAGCTGAAGAATAAGTAGATTAAGAAAATTAGAAATTGACTGGAATATTTGTGGGTGGGGGGCTCATAAAGCAAAACAAAGAAAGACATTTTAGGATGCAACTGTGATCTGAGCTTTTATAGATCGTCATATGTCAAAACGTAGTACAAATATTCACGTCATGAGAGTCAGCAAACATCTTAAAACAACGCAGTTCCTCTGGATCTAACTTTTGTCTCAAACTCCTTTCTCCTGCTCCTGCTCCTGCAGCCTGAGAACATTGTGGTGGAACATGCGTCTTCCCAGCCAGTCATCAAGCTTACAGACTTTGGTGATGCTGTTCAGCTGAACTCCACCTCCTACATCCATCATCTCCTCGGGAGCCCAGAGTTCTCTGCTCCTGAGCTGGTCCTGGGTCAGCCTGCCTCTGTGATGTCCGATCTTTGGAGTTTGGGTCTGTATCCAAGCACAAGTAGAGCGTATATAAACACATACAAGAGGCCATGTGTACATCATTTCCTGATGGATTATTCACTGCGTGATTTACAGGCGTGGTGACTTACGTTGTGCTAAGCGGCGCCTCTCCCTTCCTGGATGAGAGTTTGGAGGAGACCTGTCTGAACATCTGTCGGTTGGACTTCAGCTTCCCTGAGGACTACTTCCAGGGTGTGAGCGCTCTTGCCAGGGATTTTGTCTGCCTGCTGCTCCAGGTTGAGCCAGATCGACGTCCCACTGTTTCATCCTGCCTTCAGGACCCCTGGCTGCAGCCACGAGGCTTGATAAACACTGGACTCGCCACCTTAAATCATACACAGTCACCTGGACAGCTACCATCTCAGAACCGCCACAGCTCACATCTGGACACCTCCAGGCTCATTTCCTTCATCGAGCGACGGAAGCACCAGAACGACGCTCGGCCCATCGACACCATTAAGGCCTTCCTTCACAGCCGGCTGTTCAACCACATCTAGCAAGCAACAGCATCACCGCAGGGAACGGTTCCTGGATTATAAGGAATTTCTGGCAAGTGTATTTGATTCAGCTGAGCTGTGCTAATTAGAACCAGGTTGAGACAACCACCAGCAACATTTCCATAATGATCAACGTTCCCCTCACCAAGCCACAAAAGTCCTGCTGCTGCTGACTGACCAACCTCTGCTGATAAACCCTTTGACTACCCCCCCCCCCCACTCCACCTTTGGCATATTGTCAGTATGCCTGCACAAAAATGAACTGCTGAAATCTGTGTGAGATTTCAAACTTTGACTTGTCAGGGAGAAAACTGAGCTTTCTCAGCAAGCCAGCGTGAGCGAGTCTTGCGCTCTGGACAGTATTAAACAGAGAAATTAGAATACTGTATGTATATTATGAGTAATTCAGGCGGCTTTTGGTTGAACACAAGAAAGTGTTTTTGTAAGGAGAGATTAAGTTTTGCAAATGAAATCATGTACAGTGAGGAAACAGACAACAGTCTTTATTCATACCTGTTTAAAAACAAAGCCGAGTTATTAAGTAGAAATGAATCTGCGATGTGCGAACAGCGTGGTGCCCATCAGCAGGGTCCACTGAAGGCCAAAACAGACTTTCCAGAAACACATTGTTATTCTATTCAGTGCAATAGTTTGCTTATCTTATTGCGCCTGCTCACTTTGAACGGTGAAACCATTTCAGTTTATGACAATAAAAGAAACTATTCATTTGAAGACTCTTTCAAGCTGTTTGGCAAAGCTATTCAGATTCCTATCTGCATCCGCCTTACTTGTAAATAGCCTATTCCTGCCTTTCATTTTCATTTTGAAGGATTAGTCTCGAATGAACAACAGCTCTTTAATTTGCTGAGTATTAGCGAGTCTGCTCAGCGGCTGGATTTCACGATGAACAAACCGCTACTAGAAATGCATCAGTCCCCCCCCCATGTGCAATGTTGCAGCTTTAACATTTATGCAACTATTTATGAAGACGTGTTGTAGCCGTATTCTTTAAAGGCATGCACGTACCTGGTACTGCAATAGATGTCTGTATTGTGTTAACTCTTATGTATTAAGTTCAGTATACAATTCTGAAAACTCTCAGACAAGGGGAACTAATGTATAAAAATGTGTATCTATAAAATATAGGCATTTATGCTTTCATGTTGTCATTGTTCTGTTATTATTTTCTGTCACAATACCAAAGTTGACCTTCCATTGTTTTCCTGATAAAAATGTTTTTATGGTTTCTCATGTTAATTTATGACACATCACACTGAACCCAGAGATGAGTGTTTTCAGTGGTTCAGTCTGGCATTATTTATTCTTATTGTGAAAATAAGTTGTTTGGTGATTTATTTTTGGAAAAAGTCAACATTTCATTTAAGTATTTTTTTTTTGGCAGAAATTGGGTTGCTGTTTGAGAATGATTAACTTGTTTTTGTTTGTTAGAAACTGGCCTGTGTTTTTTAACCAGGCATAAAAAATCATCTCATCTCAAATGGTAATTGTTATCATTAACATTATTGGATAATGCATTATGTCTTTTTAGGACATTTAAATCTAATACCTCCAACAGCTTTTTTTGTTTTTTGGTCCCTTTGACAACCACTTCCGAGCATGAACAAGAATCTGCAATGACAGAGGTCTCTTCTTTCATTTGAATGTCTTGATGACTTCTGGTGAAGAAGCTGTTGAAAACTTTAAGTGCCAGTTGAGTGAGTTGAACTCGAGAGGTGGGTGAAGATGAAAATGTACATTGCTTCTTATTTTATTTGAAGGTTGAAAGAGTTACGATTTAATGTTAAGAAGTCAATATTGTGTTGAGTTCAATAGCTCGTGTTGGTCTGTACAGTCTTCGTCGTATTTTGTGTCATTTTTATTTATTAGTGAGGACCTGGGTTATTCATGTTTATGATCAGTTTATTAAAGTCTCTTAAAGCCTACTTGTGCGAGAAGAGGATCTAAGTAATAAAAAGCCTTCGGGAGACCCAGCGTATACAGGATGTACAGATGTACAGAGAGGGTCAGGCAGTTTGCCCATACCCAGGATGTAAACCTCATAATGTCCTATTTTAAATACACAAAGAACAAGACTGCAACGGTGTCATTTGAATGTCTTACTATGACTTATGTTTACTTTTGCATGTACATTTTTTTGTACAGAAGATTATGTTAACATGTTACTGAGTGTTGTAAATATTTTATTTTTCCTTTGTTATTTTGCCATTAAATATAGACAGAACAACAGGTGTCAGTTTGTCTGCACATACTGTATACCTGCACATACCGGTAAATGACAATGTTGTTTATATTGTAATTTAATCTTCATTTCTAATAACCTTTGAGGATTAGAAGACGAGGCAGTGCAGCATTCGGAAAACCCAGACCAAAAGAACAAAATTAACGAAAACAGCAATGATACATCAATAGTTGTATATCGACTGATTTTGTGTTGAATATTTGATTGCTGGAAAACTGTGAGAAAAGCAGCAGATCAGCTTCATGTGGTTTCGTTGTCAAACGTTTCCCGCAGAGAAGAAAATGCTTACACAGTAAGGGGAACTCCTGTCTCTGTTTTCAAATGTTTTCAGTTGCGTTTTTCTGAGTGACAGCAGACGTCTGTGTTTTGCATGAAGCCATAGAGGGACATACTGTATATCTGCATCTCAGCACAGGCGAGCCTAAGGTGGTGCATACTGACATACTGCAGTTTGTGTCACCTTGTGTCTTGAAATATGATGTGTGTAATTTGAACTCATTATAATGAGGTTCTTAACACTGTCAAATGGCTTTACTCGGCTTTTAATAGCAGGGCGGTGGTGTTTTTTCCGAAGAGGGAATCAGCGAATTTTGGAGTATGCCTGAATAAATCCAGGGTTTAACTTTGCTAAAACCCTGATTGCTGTCTTATTGGAATTTATATATAGGGTGAATTTCCAATTCTCAGGACTGATTCTCTCCACTCCCTAGTTTTTTTCCCTCGGACCGTGAACATTTTCTGAACCCATCTGTGAAAGAGATTTCTTAAAGCTGAGAAGTGTACAGTACCTACAAAGTAAATCTGGATTTGAAGGATATTTAATGATTATGGCAAACAGAACATCAGATGCAATAAACAGTATTCCCTCAGCGCAGGCTTGCTCTGCTGAACACTAGGTGGCAATAAATGACTAACTGTGCATTTCAGAGGCTCACAAACAGCAATTCATGATAAAAACAAAAGTAGCATGAAAACATCGGAGCATTTAAAAGGTAGGGAGGATGTAATGAACATTAATGATGGCAGTATGGGAAATGTTGGTGTGATGGTGCCAGCCCAAGCTGTCACTCACCAGAAGTAAGATGGAAGAAGAAAAATGGAAGTTCTTAATAATGTAAACTTTGTTTGTTTCTCCTCATTTTTCTGCTGTATCATCTGAAAGAACTTTCAGGCAGTCCTTTATAGAGGAAAATAGGACAGGAGTAAAATCCCACCATTTGGCAATCTAATGAAAGGACAAAGAGTAATGTGAGGACATTTCTTTGGCGGCAGTAATGACTTCACAATAATTTATCTTTTCTAATTTCTATTTTGACATGTTCTGGTTATTTTGCCTCTTTTTTTCCTTTTTATGCATTAAACACTTCCCTGCACAGAGAGTCCAAAGGTTAAACTGAAAACTTGGTTGTACGACCTGTAGTACTTTCCCTTTACAGGTTGTGGTTTGGTGCAAACATGCTGCTATTATTGTTATTAAACTTGCAATACTAAGATTGCCAGTTGCACTGGGAACTTTTTGATCAGTAACAATTCCAGATAGATAAAAGTTGATATTTGGATGGAAGGAAAACCACAGTGAAGGTCTGCATCGCAGAAGAATACCTGTTGTTGCTGTTGTTGTCTGATAAGGCTACTGGGTCTTTAACAGCTGTTGTAGCTGATGCAAAACACAAAACATCAACTTGTTACTAGGGACAGTAACCCCCAAGCTGGATGCATGGCTCCAGTTTAAGAATGGTTTATGGTGTATTCTTCCCAGCATAAATGTGTATGTTTGTATAAACAGGAACATGTAGGGCAGCCTGTTGACTGGTTTATTTTATTGCACTGAACCAACGTGTCTCTTGAAATACAGGAATATTTAAAAGAAAACAAATAATGCACAAACAATCCCAAGAACTGTTTCAACAAATAGCGATTTTAGGTTTTTCTTGTATTTTCCTGTTAATATTCTTAATTATTCTAATGAAATAAACAATGTCTCCCTCATGGGCTGATCAGGAATATAATTAGTATATGTATAATCTTATTGCTTTCTGCTTTTGAAACTTGTCAGTATTACTATCTTACACAGCTTCAACAATTCAAGAGGAAAGGAACCTTAACATTGTTTGTGACAGTCAAAGGTTGTTAAATGCAAACGTGTGCATTCAGCAGCCTGGAGATGAATCAAAAACATGCGAGGAGACTATGACACATAAAAGTACGTCCATGTAAATATGGTGAGAATAATTACTTAACCGGTGCTGGAAGCAAAACAGCACATCGTGGCGTTTGTTTTGAATTGCAAGAAGTAGACATGGATGGTTAAATCAAACTGAAAATGATCGTTTGTGCATCCATTTGATGTAGCACTGTACGCCAGGAAAGAAGAGCTATGAACAGTGTGTAATCCTGTTAAACCTGTTAAAAATAATCCCACCCACTAACCAGGCTTTAGGTGGGTTTGTGGATCTGAAATATTTTTGGACAAATTGCTTGCCATGTTGTAATAGTTCACACACGACAAGCCAGAACAGTGGTTTGATGTATTTCCTCTCCATCATTCTGACGTGAATTAAGGCAGAGTGACCATTATTAAATGTCTTTATTTTGCAGTAATCACAATTCAATTCTTACATCGGTCCATGAATGAGAAAGATATATGATTTGGATAAATGTTTCAAATATTTCTGTACATAAAAAAAAGAAAAAAAACATTCCTCTGTTCCTGCTGAGAATTATGAGTCACAATCTGCGACCAGGGCGGCTCGGTGGCGCAGTGGTAAGCACCGTTGCCTCACAGCGAGATGGTCGCAGGTTCGTCTCCGGCTTGTGGCCATTCTGTGAGGAGTTTGCATGTTCTCCCCGTGTCTGCGTGGGTTCTCCCCGGGTTCTCCGGCTTCCTCCCACCTCCAAAGACATGCAGCCTAGGCTGATTGGTGACGCTAAATTGTCCGTAGGTGTGAGTGTGCGTGTGTGGCTGGTTGTCTGTCTCTGTGTTGCCCTGCGATGAACTGGCGGCTTGTCCAGGGTGTCCCCTGCCTCTCGCCCATTGACTGCTGGGATTGGCTCCAGCTTGGCCCACGACCCGATAACGGAATAAGTGGTTAGAAAAAAATGAATCTGCGACCATGATGATGCAAGCACACACACACGCACACGGCATCATTACATCACATTTACACGTATATACATACACCACCATGCTGAACCAAGCTATGTTAATTATTCCTAATAGTCTGATTTTACAGGCGTGTTGGACGTCTCTCTCTCTGTGGTGTCTCTGTGGCTGAAAGTCATCCCGCTCTTGCAATTCCAGCAGAGACATCTAGTCATCACTTTGCCCAGCGACTTCCTGAACTTCTCTCCTACGAACGCATAGATGACTGGATTTACACAGCAGTGAGACAGGGCTATGATCTCTGCAAAGCTCACGGCAGAGTTGATGTTGTTTGAAGCTTTGCAGGAGTTCAGGATCCCAAACAGCTGCAATGTCTGAAGGAAAACTGTGACATTGTACGGAACCCAGCACACCAAGAATACACACACTATGCTGAATATCAGCTTTACAGCTCTGTCCTTTTTGGAGTTCCTCATCTTGGACAGCACAATGAGGATTTTCACATAGCAGAAAATCACAATAGGGAGGCACACAAAAAGTCCCACTGTGTTCTCGCTGAAGTTTCGCAGCATCTTCCAAATGTGCTGCGTCTCCTCTGGATACAGTGGCTGGCACTGGGAGCTGTTATCATCCGGATCAATTTCCAAGGCAGCAAACATTACCTGGGGGATTGCCACAATGACAGATATAATCCAGATAGTGATGCTGGCTGTAATTCCATAGCGAAGCGTCCGGGCTTGTATGGCCGCAACAGCGTGGACAATGGCCAGGTATCGGTCCACACTCATTAAGGTGACGAACAGAGTCCCACTGTAGAAAGCCATCTATTCAGAGAAGCAGAGGAGGAAGCAAGTCACAGCCGGATGTCACAAGGTGACATTTGTCGGGTCCCACAGCTCTCTGGGACGTTTGACACAGTAGCTGCTTCACAGCATCAAAACATCTGCAAGCCATCAGGAATTATTCTTTCTAAACAATACATACAAATACATTTTGAGTTTTGAATATCATAATATTTGTAACTTCTTATTGCTTGCACTAATAGTGATAATAGTCTCACCTGATAGACTCCTGTTATCAGTTTACATAAGGCCAGGTTCTGGGAATTGTAGGCCCAGAAAGGCAGTGACAAAGCCAGCATCAGGTCAGACAGGGCCAGGTTGAGGAGGCATGCATCTGTCATAGACTTCAGCTTTATGTACCGGAGTAGAACCCAAAGAACAGCGGCGTTTCCTGTCAAATCAATGCTTAATTGTTATTTTAGGTTTCTTATTATATCCAGTAATGCTGCATATCTAACCTTTGCATATATAATTACTTTTACTCAGAATGCGACCTTATTGAACTTACCTATCAGGCCGAAAGAAAACAGCATGAAGCAAAGCACAGGCAGCACCATGGGTCTGTAAGACATCACCGTGAGACTGGATTCCTCATCACAGGTGGAATTATAATCGTACTCATACATGTCCATGAAAGGCTCTGTCTCGGATCCGTTCATGCTGCTGTGAGGAAAAGGAAGAGAACATGCAGGGATCACTTTGGGTAAACGGTTTATTTCGGTCGACGTCATTATGATTGAGATGTTAACGAACATGCTTTATCATACATTCAATAAAGCATTTCAATCATTGCCAGAACCATTGACAACAAATCCCTCTAAAAACCAAACAAATGTAATAAAAGATAATTACTTACATGTTTAAATAAAGGTGATAGTCAAATTTAGGTGCAACCATTATTTATTTCGTTTTTATTATTTTGTGGGAGTGGGGTGGGAAGTAGAATAGATAAGGGCGTCTGTGTGTGTAAATGTTATCACTATTACAAGTACACAATTAACATTAGCTTTAGTCCATGATTATTTAAGATGAGCAGGTTTTATGAATTTTGTTACATAATTATTTAACTTTAGCTGCGTTCCTGTCACCGTCATAAGTTACCGTCCGAGCTGTTGGACTTCTCAAAACACACCATTTGTGTTTAACACCTTTAAATGTTGAGCTTTTAACACCAAATATTTTTTTTTTATCAGTATAGAGAAATTGTCCCAGACTCAGTTCATTGATGTCTCTTCTCACTCTAATGTGTAGCTAAATCAATACAATAAAAAAGACAAGTGTCACTTACTTTATCCACACCAAGATCTCTGCCTCAACCAACAGATCTATAAGATGCTATTCCACATTTATAAAACTAAATATATTAGTATAGGCCCAATAGTTCACAGCAACATGATGGGGAATTCCATATGTTCCACACTGGGCACTTCAAATAGATAATTTAAATAGTGTTCATATGTGTGGGGGAGCATCAGATGGACTTTCCTGCCCTTCATGCTGAATTTTCCCATTGTGTTGACACGTTAATGAGTCACATCTGAAAGCAGCCCATAACAAACTGCTGCATTTTGAAGCCTAAAGAATGTACCGGTAGTCCAATGTGACAGAAATCCATGATATAATGCTCAGTAGATTCTCTGTGGCTGATAACGTCTGCCTTTCATCCCCTGGATGTTTGAGGTATATGCACATCACAAGCTTTCACTTCTTCAGCCCATAAACAAACTCATATTGGTTCTTTAAACCACATCTTGAAATCTCACTATGAGCGTCGCCCTCCTTTGACACCCGTGCCGACCCTAACTTCCTGTGGCTGTCATTGATGAAGCCGATTCAGCCAATAGCGCATAAACGTTTTCGAACTGAAATATCGATGTGCTTACCACATTGTACGCCAAAATCCCTGCTTCTGAAAGTGTGTGTTCTTGCGTAGCACATCAGGTTAGTGTGTCATCCTGTCACCCTGCCTAGCTCACTTTTTGTGTGAAATCCTCCTGTGGAGTTCATTTCTGGTAAGGTGAACACCGGGGTTTTGTTGTTTCCTCTGCATTCTGCTGAACCTGCACAGACGTGCGGTTTTCTGAGAAATGTTCCCTTTTGTGTTGACATTTGTGGGGGATGTGACAAGGAAGGCGTCACTCTTGCTTTAGTCTTTCTCATTTTCTTCTTGTGGAAGATGACAGCTCATCACGATTTATACTTTTTTTTCAATGTTAATTCTACAGATTGATATTTGAATTAGTACTTGAAATTGAACCAACCCAACTTTGTTTTTCAGCATCCTTTTAGTTACTTATATCTATAATGTAGTTTCGCCTAAACCACTGCACACTGCACAGAGCAAGCTGTCTTTGACTATCCATAAACAAAGGATTCAGGTATAGATTAAAATCTAGATATTCCGTCACAGCACAAATAAATAATTGCCTTTATTATTCTTTTTTTATTTGAGTAATGTAATGGCAAAGGAGGGTTTGGGTCTGAATCCAGACCTGAGGCATGAGACGTGAATATATGACACGATGTCCTAAAACACTACGATATATAATTATGACTGGACCTTATGGATCGGGGTGTAATGTAAAGCTGCTGTGATTTCTACTGGCAACCAAACCACAACAAAATCCAATTACATCTGCATAAGAGGATTTATTCAGCATGAAAACTTTACAAAGGTACACATATATGTAGGCTCAAGCAGAAAAGTTGAGGTATAAAACAACACTGAGAAAACATATGCTGAGGGTAAAAATTGTTTCCAATAAAATATCAAAACATAAATTAAAATGTGTATTTTAAGGAAAATATCTTTGAAGAACAGTAGTTTGTTCCAGACTTGCAGGCTCATTAAACAATGTGTCAGAAAAAAGAAAAAAAAGTCAATGTATCAAACGTATCAGCACAAACATGCAGACGTTGTGGTTACGTTCTGCAAAACACAAAGAAATTCACAGTTTTAGTCTTGAAATGAATGTGAAACTTCTTTCAATGTCAGCAGGAAAAAGTGACGTACAGAACAATTTAAACTAAATACCTGACAACATATGCTGAGACGATGTTGATCAGATTTCCTCTTATGATGAAAACAAGTTGTTCCAGTGCATATTCAAACTGAAAATTAAATCAACCGTCTCCAAATACAATAAATACAAGTCCATTGCTATAGCGTTTAAAGGTTATCCATGCACACAATAAGGCATACATTTTCTGTGCATGTTTGTGTTACTTCATTTATGACTGTGTTCTTCACACCACTAAGCATTCGTACCCTTAGATTCCTGCAATCACAGTCTGGGACGACGATCGACTACAGTCATTTCTGACTGTCGGGGATTTTTCGAACAGACTTTGCGGATGAACAACACTCAGCTGGAAGCTAGCAGTGGTAAAACAAAACTTATTTTTTTTAATGATAAAATGACCAGCAGCAGCTACAAATCTACCCAGATTAAAAAAAAAAAAAAACATGTCAAGGAGTGGGTGAGTTCTTCTACTGATGAAAATTGAAGTGACATCAGAAGATCTAGATATAAACCAAGCTTTTCCTGTAACATCTATCAGATACATTTGTTGTGGAGGGACACCAAAACCCAGGGCCCAGTTTCACTACAACAAAACGCTTCCACTACAGTAGTTTGTGAAAATAATGTTATTTTTTAGCATAATTTGCTTCGGCAAATGCAGCATACACAACCTTTATTTACCTTGCAATGTAAATACTTTGAGCTGTAGAGAAAATGTCTTAAATTCATAAAACATGTTGTGGCTCAGACACTGCATTATGTTAAAAAATATCTGTACAGTGAAGTGTAAAATGTTATAACTTCTGAAATTCAATCATATGTTTTGCACCCGAACAATAGTCATTACATACATTTCCACCTAATGTTTAATAGCACTGTGTAATACTATGACCTTTATTATAATAGCATAATAAGGCTAAACCCATCTCTCCTGGTTGTATAAAACGTGACATCAGCACACAGCCTTGGTTGTCTGTGGGTGACCTCTTGTGGTGGATATTCATATCCTGGGAGGGATCCTACCCTGAAGAATCGCCTATGCATGGTGGGAGAAAATATTTTAATTTGGGACTTTAAAACCTCTCCTTTATTATTCATTATTGTTCATTAATTGTTGATGTTATTTCCCAGCATCTTGTACTTTACGAGGAAGTTAAACCAGTCAAATTTCTTGTTATTTCGCACGAACTTATCAATAAAGATACGATTTTTATTTTATTTTATTTTCTTCTGCGTTTGTTGCGCCCGTGCTTTATTCGCAGCGTCGCTCTCCGGCTGGCGCTCAATGAAGCTGATGAAGGCGGGCGCAACAGAGTCGCGTCCAGTTCGACGGGCGCAGGTGCAAAAGACCGGAAACTGTGTGAGTCACTTCAAAATAAAATAGAATTTATCTAGAGACTTTTATGGCACAACGGCGTAACACCTGCACAAATGACAGAAAAGTGGCTGCAATTTGTGTCTCACTCTGTTGTAATGACTTTTTAAAGTGATTATTTAATACATTCTCTACACTGTTCAGCGCAGCAGTTCTTATTTTATTTTATTTTTTTATCTATGTTTCTTGCATGGCCCTGCTGGTGACTTGTCCGGGGTGTACCACGCTTCTCGCCGGTAGACTGCTGGAATATGCTCCAGTAGATCCCGAGACCAGGATTCACGTTACTTTCAAATGACGGAGATAAAAACGTGAGTAAGGACTGATCAATAATCTGTGAACTATTGTTTTGAAACGCAGCACCGGATGTTTACTTTTTCTTTAATCCGGTTACCTTTACACGGTTCGAGCGAAAATCAACCTGAGGGTTCCAGAGATTCTAACAAGTGGATTTAACAAGTAACTCAGTCCACGAGCTCCACGAAGTCCGGTTTGACTGAAGTAAGCCGGATCGAACATCTGTGGATTTTGTTATCGCAGCTTTCACATTCTTTCTGCTTTAACCTCACTTACAGATTTTAACCTCCGCGCAATGATGGACCTGTGATGGAAAACACAACGCTGTTCTGTTCGTTGCTGTTGTTGTTGTTACCTAATATCTAATCGATATTTGATGCGCTGACTCGTAGGTGATTCCATGATGGATTCCATCCGCGTGTAGGAGCAGCGGCGGCTCCGCAGAACGGAATTGCTGCGATGACGGACGCTTCCAAGCCGCCGTCAGGGTAAGAGTTCAGGGCGGCGCTCCCGGACTTCAGACCTTTATGTTCTTTATCTGGACGTTTGAAAAACTTCACATTAAAACTTTGTTCCTAGTTTGTCGAAATTCTAGTTTGTAGATTCAGCGGATGTGACGCGGTCGGACCGGATGTGATCGCGCGAGACCTCCCGTGTGATTTTTGGATGAGATATATGACGGCTTTTTGCTACTAATATAATATTAGATATCACCATCGCATAATTCGCCCCTTTCGATTACTCTCATTAATCGACGGATTGGATTATCGCTCAGCGTGGAGGACCTCGAGGTATTTATCGACGAGTATTATTCCAGCTGCTGCGTCATGGAGGAATCCGCGTCGGGCGATAATCCCTCCAAGAAAAGAAAGGCCGACTCGGCTACTGATACGGAAGATCTCGGCAACGAAGATGCTCCGACTAGCGTACTGGACTCCATTAATAAAAAACTGGACGTCCTCGGCGTGCTTCACGCCGACGTTAAAGACCTGAAGGCTAGCTTGGAGCTCGCGTATGGTATGATGGCTGAGCTTCAGCGCGAGAACATCGAGCTACGCTCCTCCGTTGCGACTGTGTCAGTCGAAATGGAGAAGATTAAAACAGAAAATAAGACGCTCAAAGAGACAGTCCTGGACATTCAGTCGCGCAGTATGCAAGACAATTTAATATTCTCAGGCATCTCAGAGAGCGCCGCGGACAACCCAGAGTCCTTAATTAAAAACTTTATGACGACGTCACTGAAAATTCCCCCGGAGACGGTAAGTACAATCTCCTTTCACCGCGTCCACCGCCTCGGAGCCCGTAGAGGCGATAGGCCCCGTCCTATTATCGCCAAATTTGAACACTTTAAACATAAAGTGCTGCTAAAGAGCAAAGGACGGGAGCTTAAAGGAACCTCTTTCGGGATGAATGACCAGTTCCCGAGAGAGATCAACGAGCGGCGAAAGGTACTGTATCCGATCATGAAGCAGAATAGGCAGAAGGGCAAACGAGCTACGCTGGTTGTGGATAAACTATATATCGACAACCAGCTGTACCGAGACCCTGCCACCACCCCCTGGCTATTCTGAGTCAGAAACACCTGTAATTATTCCATTCAGCTAAGAATTAGAGGCATTTTCATGTGGATGAGGATTATGCTTTAACATAATGCTCGTCAATATGTGTAGGTGTAGTTATGTTTTGGTGTATATGTAGATGGTTATGTATGTATGTGTATGTATTTATATATGTGTATGTCCGTATATATATATATATATATATATATATGTGAAATAGAGAAACAAATGATCCAAAACTCACTGGGCTATTAGGAATTAATGTATTCCTCTTGTCCCAACTCTCCCCTCAGACCCACTCCCCCCCCTCACTGCTCCCCCTCCCTTTCACTCACCCCTCCCCTCTTCCCACACACACACCCTCTATGTCTATCACTTGTTTGTTATACTTGTTTATGTATCAGTGTTCTTGATTCTACTGTGCACGCATTTAAGACTCTTTATATCCCTCTCAGCTATCCAACCATCCAACACCTTGGCTTTAACTTATCACATGCAGAGAATAGTAAGCAGCTTACAGAGATACACACATTTAGACCTGACTGCTCACCATCGGTATGTCTAAGTTAATTTTGGTATCTTGGAATGTGTGTGGCGCTCGCTCTCAGGCAAAAAGAATCAACATCTTAGACCATCTCTCAAAATTAAAAGCAGACATTTGTCTCCTACAAGAAACCCATTTACAAAAGTCAGAAGAGAAATTACTCACAGACACAAATTTCAGTCAAGTTTTTTCTGCCTGCTATAACAGCAGACAAAGAGGAGTCTCTGTATTAATACACAAGAGACTACTCTTCACGTTAAACAACACTGTAACGGATCCAGAGGGCCGATACATTATTATTCAGGCAACCGTATTCAATAAATTATACACAATTGTGAATCTGTACGCTCCTAATAGTGATGATTCGGCCTTCTACCACACATTGTTCTCCCAGCTACTTGAGCTAACAGCAGAATCAACTATCATCATCGGCGGAGACTTCAACACGGTTCTAAATCCATCAGTAGATCGCTCCAGTACTACAGTACACACGAGGCGTTCACAATCAGCCAAAGTACTACTGGAATATATGGATGATTTTGGCCTTGGCGACGGCTGGAGATTAAAAAATCCAACGAAGAGGGAATACACGTTCTTTTCTTCTGTGCACCGTTCGTTTTCAAGAATTGATTATTTTCTCACAAATAATTCTGTGATTGAGAATATTTCTACTAAAATTAATCCAATAATTATCAGCGATCATGCTCCGGTCACGCTTACCTTACAAATCGCAGCGACCTTTAAACCCCCGTCGACGTGGCGCTTTAACACCTCTTTGCTTAAAGATGCAGAATTTGATAGGGTCATAAGAAGAGAGTGGGCAGACTATCTGGAAACAAATGACTCTCCAAACTCATCTCCGTCTTTACTCTGGGAAGCAGGGAAAGCTGTAATCAGAGGTAAAATTATATCATATGCCTCTTACAAAAAAAAACAGGAACAGAAAATGGAAAAGGAATTAGAGGAGAAAATTAAACTATTAACCGATGCTTACGCAGCGAACTCAAGCAATCAAATGTGGACTGAACTACAAAACATAAAACTAAAACTAGATGATATATTATCAAAGAAAACAGAGTTCATATTACAACAATTGAGATACAACGACTTTGAATATAATAACAAATCAGGCAAGTTTCTGGCGAATCAACTCCAACGTAACAGAGAAAGATCTCTCATAACAGCAATTAAAGGGTTAAATGGTGAGTGCACGCAATCACCAGAAGAAATCAATCAGATATTTTACACGTTTTACCACAACTTGTATTCAGCAGCTAATAAACCCAACCCGGAGGATATTGAGGCATTTCTCAGTAATCTGAATATGCCTCAACTATCAACAGAGTATAAGAACATTCTGGAAGCTCCGCTGTCTATAAATGAACTCCACAGCGCCCTAGATAGTATGCCTAACGGCAAAGCACCAGGCCCGGACGGCTTCCCGGCTGAATTTATGAAGCATTTCTGGACTATGTTAGCGCCGTTATTCTTCAGATCAGTGACAGAAATGAAAAACAATGGTCATATACGACCCTACATGAATACAGCAGCAATTAAACTTCTACTGAAGCCGGACAAAGACCCCACCCTCCCTTCAAGCTACCGACCTCTATCATTAATCAACGCCGACATCAAAATTATAGCAAAGGCACTCGCATCCAGGCTGGAGACAGTGATCCCGACTGTAATTCACAGCGACCAAACAGGATTCATTAAAGGTAGACATTCCACCAACAATATTAGAAGACTGCTAAATCTGATCAGTATGTCGCAGCGACTTGGAAAAAAGGCAGTGGTTGTATCGCTGGACGCAGAAAAAGCCTTTGATAAAGTTAGCTGGTCCTTCCTCTTTGCCGTCCTACACAAGCTTGGGTTTGGAGAGTCATTTATTCACTGGGTGTCAGTATTATATAACTCTCCCAAAGCGACCGTAACCACCAACGGGATTACCTCACAGAGCTTCACCTTGCAGAGAGGTACCAGGCAGGGCTGCCCACTCTCTCCTTTATTATTTGCAATATTTATTGAACCCCTAGCAGCAGCAGTGCGGCAAAATACCAGGATTAAGGGAATCAACACTGCGGTGTCAGAACACAAAATCAATTTATATGCTGATGACATCTTGCTTTATTTACAAGAACCCTCGGATTCGCTGCAGGAAGTATTCAAGTTGATAGCTAAATTTTCACAACTTTCAGACTATTCCATCAATTGGACAAAATCAACATTACTTCCCATTACAGAAAAGTCATGGAACCCTGCAGACCAGGACCCAAACTACTCCTTTCCTACGGGCAATTTAAAGTACTTGGGCATTAATATTTCACCTAAACTGTCTGAGTTAACCCGATTAAACTTCACCCCACTTCTGGATAAAATCAGCAGTGATCTGAAGCGTTGGAATAACCTCCCGATATCCCTTTTGGGAAGAATAGCCACCATCAAAATGAAAATTTTACCACAAATAAATTATTTATTTTCAATGATTCCGTTTAAACCAACTTCCAACTGCTTCCAGTCGTTGGATTCAGCCATCACCAAATTCTACTGGAAAAATAAAAAAGCAAGAATTAGTCTATCTACCCTTCAGAGGAGTAAATCTAAAGGAGGCCTGGAAGCCCCAAATTTTATGAATTATTACTTGGCTAACCAGCTACAATATCTTGTACTATGGATGCACCCGAATAGAGACTCTAATTACTGGTTAGAATTGGAACAGAAGGACTGCAAGGATATTAGACTCGCAGATCTCCCCTTCATTACAACAACCATTAAACGGCATAACTGTTTTAAAAACCCGATGATTTCTTCCACCTTGTCCGCCTGGTGGAAAGCGTTAGAAGTTACAAATTCTAAACTGGAACCCTGCATGTTCTCTCCAATCTGGAATAACCCTGACTTTCAGGCTAGCAATCAACCTTTCCATGTAGGTATGTGGGAACAGAAGGGAATCTCTCAACTCCATCATCTCTTTCATGACAATACGTTTATGTCATCTACAAAATTGTTCCAAAAATATGAACTCGGAAGCGGAAATTTCCTTTACTATCTTCAGGTAATGAATACAATTAAGAAAAGAATTCCAACGCTCCGGGGCCCGCCTCAGCCACCTGTATTTGTTATGGAAGTCACAAAGATTTCCCCGACAGTTAAAAAGACCCTTTCTAAGATTTATAAACTCCTCTCAAGCACAGATACGTTACTTCTTCACATCTCAAAATGGGAGACGGATCTGTCACTAACCCTAGATCATGACTTTTGGACACAAATCTGTGAAAATGTATTTAAAATGACAAAACACAGAAATCTTCAACTCATCCAGTATAAGATCCTTCATAGAACACACATTACTCAATATATGATGAAGAAAATGGGCTTCTCTGAATCTGACATCTGTTCTCAATGCTCCCAAAATACTGCTGACACTTATTTCCATGCCCTATGGTTGTGCTCACCCGTCCAGGATTTCTGGGTCGCAGTATCACATAGACTGTCGTCCATCTTAGATTGTACGTTCCCTTTATCTCCGATCTCTTGTCTACTCGGTGACTTGGCAGAAATCGTTATTTCTAAGAAATATACGCACCCCACACTCGCAGCCCTCGCCATCGCCAAGAAAACAATCCTCGTTAACTGGAAAAATAAACAGTCTTTAAACATCAATCATTGGTTGAATCTCCTCATAGAACACATATCAATGGAGAAAATCTCTGCTTCTAAAAAGATAAATAAAAAACATTTTAAATATTTTACAGAAAGCTGGTCTCCTTTTATTAAATCATTAAATATAAATATTACAACCTGATTCTGCCTGCTAGCGAAAGCCACCACAACGATGTAAATGGTAATGCTGCTTGTTTCTGTTTTCTGTATCCAGGACCGAGTGGGCCTCAGAAATACATCGTCGCCCAGCCATTCTAACTTTCTATGTTTCAGCTCCAGTCTCCAGCTCAATGTTCTTCACACAAGGATGGTTGATCTCCGGGACTGTTGGCATGCTGGGCTAACTCTTCAGGGGCTGTCCCCGTGGCTTGATATGTGCAACCCGGCCCCTCGGGTCTCTGCTGGGTGGCGCATGCGTCTCGGGCGGCCGCCGGTGTTCCGCTAGGCTGCCATGCGGGGGTGCTGGCCTATGCGTTCGGGATGGCACTGAGCTGGCGCAGTCTGTCACTCCTCTGCTGGTAGTAGCGGCCGGGGTCCGGCTGGTGACCTGGCGTGGCCATGGCCCCCTCACCTCCCCTCCCTCCTCCCTGACCTCTCTCCTCCACCCTCCCCGTCCCCTGCTCGCCCTCTTCTCCTTGGTCTCGTCTCCTGTCCTGCCTCCCCCTCGCCCCTCTCCCCTCTCCTTCGCCTCCCTTCCTCTCCCCTCGTGGTCTCCCCCTTCCCCTCTCTCCCCGCATCTCCTCTTCCGGCATCCTGCTTCCCGCCGGGGCCTCGCGGCTCCCTCCTTCCTGGGGGCTTGATTATGGGGGATGGGTGGGATGCGTCGGGGGCGGCGCTCGATCCAGGCCCTGTGCATGGTTGGGCCCTCTGACACATGTGGGTGGGATGGGTGAGGCTGGGGACTATGGTCGGGCTCCCTCCTCCCCCCGCCTGGTTGGCTGGGGCCTCATGTGCTGCGCCTCTTAACTCACCACCTTAGCACAACACATTTGTAAATATACACATAGGGACATGCACCTGGGGGGCCTGGTGCTGGGGGGCGTTCACCGAGCGTCCCTCTGCAATCCCCCCCCCCCCATTTTAATGCACCACATGGGGTTACGTGGGTGCTAGGCGGGGAGATAAGGGGGAGGGCGCAGGGCAGGAGTGCGCCGTTGCCCTCCTCCGCATCCCCCGTCTGGCCCCTCCTGCCCCAAATTTTAACGCACTACATACATGTGTATATAGCACCTGGGTGTCCACACATTCACGGTGTTGGGAGGGTTCCCCAGTCTGGGATCTGGGGAGCCATATAGACAGGGTATGGGGGGGGGTTCACAATCAATTTATTTATCTTTGGCCTTGGCGCGGCATGTGGGGCCTTAGCGGGCTGGGCTTGGGGTGGGACGGTGGTCCGGCCTCCTGCTCCCTACTCTCCATCCCAGGGAATAATACTCTCCTCCCAAATGGCTGTATAGGGTCGGATAGGGCTGAAGCCCCTGCACTGTCTACTCCCGTTCCCCAGACGCTGGTTCGCTGGGTTGGGGGGTTGCCCGAGCTCGGCGGTGGGTTGGGTGGTGGGGGGGGGGGTGCGGTGGGGGGGAGGGGGCGGGGGGGGCGCGGGGGGCGGGGGCGGGGGGCGGTGGTGGGGGGTGGGGGGTGGGGGGGGCTGGACTGTGGAGGGGGCTGGGGGACTGTGGGGGGTGTGTGGGATGGGTGGAGGGTGCTGGGAGGGGGGCGGGTGGTTGGGGGGGGCGTGGTGTTGGGTGCTGGTGGGGCGCCAGACCGGCCCGCTGTGCCCCGTGCCGCTGCGCTGGCCTAGGTTTCGTCGGCTGTATCGGTGTAAGTCGCCCCCTGGGCCCTGGACTGGTTCTTCTGCGTGTGGTTCTGGTGGGGCCATGGTGGTCGTTCTTGGGTTGCTGTAGCTGCTTGGGGTGATCTGGGGGCTTATGTTGCCATTGTTGGGTCCGGGATGGCTGCCCCGTTCTTAGGTGGAGGTTTCACGCATGCCAGATCCACCACTCCAGCACCTATTAAAACTCGTTTAGAGAGTCAACCCCGCACACAGATCTCTGAGTTAGTGGAGGTTGCTGGG